>NC_135882.1:5564542-5582042 GCF_964194155.1 Cetorhinus maximus
CTTTTTCCCTCTTTCACATTGTTGGACGGTTCAGAATCCTTCGCCTGGGTGGAAATTTGAATTCGCTGCGCACCAAAGACCTGAAACTCAAATTTCCGACACTTACCCTCATTCATACATCATTTAAGCTTCATCGGAACCCCGGGGCACTATACCATCCTGTCGGGATGTTTATTTTCAAAGATCCTTGCTTCTCAGGGTCACTTTCAGCCAACTGCTTATTTATACAGCTGGGCCCACACCTCCTCCAAACTGAATATCTTCAGTTCCTCGATTCATTCCCGGCTTGTGAATCTCAATCTGTGGAGCAAAGTGCTTCGGCAAGAGAGAGTTTCCCTGTCATCCTGTAAACAAGGGTTAATCATTTTGCCAAAGTGTTCAAAAGGCTGGCATATATATAATATCTACAGTTGAACATAATTTAATGGATTAATAATTCCTAAGTCCTGTTTGTGTCTTTGATATCCCTTTCCCTACAGGTTCCACACAGCAGATTGCTACATTTTATGTGACTACATTTGTGTTTCCCCTTTGCTATCTCCCGCAGCGTCAGGCCTAAAGCACTAACTAACAAAGCGTCCTCAACAATAGTATATTCCTTCTCTCGGAACCTGCTCTGTTTCTGCTTCTTAATAACTGCAAATGAATCATGATAAAGTTACTCAAGTATATTGCTACCCGTCTCTGAGTCAGATAACTTACTGCCGACCTGGTTTGTACACAGGTGAAGGCATTTAGAGTAGATCATCAGTGTCAACGAAATACCCCTCAGGCTTATTAACTTTCTGAACCTACTATGTTTAAGACCAACAACTTGTATTTAGATATTTCACTTTTTTTTTTATTCGTGGGGTGTGGGCATCACTGGCTAGGCCAGCATTTATTGCCCATCCCTAATTGCCCTTGAGAAGGTGGTGGTGAGCTGCCCTCTTGAGCCGCTGCGGTCCATGTGGTGTAGGTACACCCACAGTGCTGTTAGGGAGGGAGTTGTAGGATTTTGACCCGGCGACAGTGAGGGAACGGCCGATATATTTCCATGTCAGAACAGCGCGTGGCTTGGAGGGGAACATCTGGGTGGTGGCGTTCCCACGTGCCTGCTGCCCTCGATAGAGGTCCCACGGGTTACAGAGGAAGGGAGGGTGTAGCCATGGAGGGATTTTAAAACAAGGATGAGAATTTTAATATCAAAGCAATGCCAGGCCAATGTAAATCAGCGCACACGCAGGAGTGAAGGGCAAATGGGATTTGGTCCAAGTCGGGAGAGCGGGGTTTTGGATGCGCTGGGTGGAAGATGGGAGGCTGATCAGGAGAGCTTTGGAATAGTTGAGTCTAGAGGAATCAAAGGCTTGAATGAGGGGTTCGGCAGCATAACAATAGATTCTTATGGCTTATGTTCTAGAAAAATATAGGAGCCCCTATAAGGAACTGACTGATTTGCTGAATGGGTGTATTTTGACAGTGTCTTCCAAATTGAATACTGCCGGGTGAAGTGTAAAATGCTTCTGTCCTGTGCAGAGAAACCATTGCAAATCAATGTGGGAAACCCAGAACTGTTCCACTCTCTTCCCTTCAGAATATTAGACGATTGGAACCAGATATGAAATTGAAACCTGATCTCCTGATGGGGTAGAATGTAATTTTTGAAAACACATTTCTAAGAGCCTCTTGTTAAGGAAACAGACTGCCCTGTTTTACCTTGCATCTCCCCCCCTCACAACTGTTTAATGACAGCCCGTTCTTCACCCATTTACCGAAGCATTTTGCTTCAAAAATTATTCATTTGTTTTTGATTTGAAACCTTATTGTATTTCTAATAACTGGAGGCTCAAGTTCCATAACAATTGATCCAGTTAATATAAAAACGTCAACTTATAGACTACAGAAACCCTCCTCTTGTATATTTTTTCTTGAAAGTTCCTTTCTGATGTGAGCATCTGGTAATAATTAATTTTAAAAACTGAAATTTGAGAGCTGTCAGCTGAGTAACAAAGTATTAGCTGCTGAAAAGGTGGACTTAATGCCCATGTTTATTTTAGTAAGTTCTGTCCAACTTTGCAATTGTCATCACAGTAAATGCATGGGTTAGTAGCAAACTATCAGCTATTATACACTGAGAAGGCCAGAGGCTATGGGAAGCAGAGGGTATTAAATGTCCAGGACTAAATTTTTGATGCCTCAGGCTGACTCAAACCTGGTTAAATGAGGTGCCACCAAGTCTAAAGTTCACCGTCAAGAAAATACTTTGACACATGCCAGTCATTTATTAAGTCACTTAGGGAGTCCGATAATTACTTTCACTTGAGAATAGCAGATGTTCCACAAGATTGGTACACAAAGCGTGATTAAATCTATGGAGAATGGCTTATTGCCTAATTTGTTATGATCTGTGTGCGGAATTCCCTTTTTCTATTTACTTACAGGACATGGGCATCGCTGGTTAGACCAGCGTTTTTTTGCCCATCCCTAGTTGCCACTTGAGAAGGTGGTGGTGAGCTGCCTTCTTGAACCGTTGCAGTCCATGTGGTGTAGGTACACCCACAGTGCTGTTAGGGAGGGAATTCCAGGATTTTGACCCAGCGACAGTGAAGGAACGGCCGATATATTTCCAAGTCAGGATGGTGCATGTCTTGGGGGGGAACTTGCAGGTGTTTGGTGTTCCCCATGTGTCTGCTGTCCTTGTCCTTTTAGGTTTTAGAGGTCGTGGGTTTGGAAGTTGCTGTCAAAGGGGCCTTGGTGAGTTGCTGCAGTGCATCTTGTAGATGGTTCACTCTGCTGCTACTGTGCGTCAGTGGTGGGTGGGATGTTGATCAAGCGGGCTGCTTTGTCTTGGATGGTGTTGAGCTTATGAGTGTTGTTGGAGCTGCACTCATCCAGGCAATTGAAGAGTATTCCATCACACTCCTGACTTGTGCCTTGTAGATGGTGGACAGGCTTTGGGAAGTCAGGAGGTGAGTTACTCCTGGATTCCTAACCTCTGACCTGCTCTTGTAGCCACAGTATTTATATGACTAGTCCAGTTCAGTTTCTGGTCAGTGGTAACTCCCGGGATGTTGATAGCGGGAATGTCGATAGTTGATAGTGAGGATTGCAATGAGAAAGAGGTTGTCATGTCAGTGTGAAGATTTCAGTTAAATTATTCATCTCTTGGCTCATTGGTTGTGAAGGGTTTGGGACATTTCAATGTTTTGGGATATTTCAATGCCAGCATTGGCACAAGATTAAATGCAAATACTTTCTTTTCTTTTTCTCTGTCAGATACTGGCTAAAAGCAAAAAGCTAAAAGCTACTGCGGATGCTGGAAATCCAAAACAAAACAAAAACAGAATTACCTGGAAAAACTCAGCAAGTCTGGCAGCATCGGCAGAGAAGAAATCAGTCAACGTTTCGAGCCTTCATGGCCCTTCGGCAGATACTGGCTAATTTGTTGTAAAATTTATCATTGAATGGTAGAGGCACAGAATCACAGAATCAACCATAGGTTTACACAGCACCGAAAGAGGCCATTCTGCCCATCATGCCTGTGCCGGCTCTTCTTTTTTAGCGACTGTCATGTCTCAGTGGGTAACACCCTTCTTTCTGAGTCAGAAGGTTCGTGATTCAAGTCCCAATCCAGAGACTTGGGCACAGAATCGAGGCTGACGCTCCCAGTGTCGAGAGAGTGCTGCACTGCCAGAGGTGCCAACTTTCAGGTGGGATGTTAAGTCGGGGCCCCTTCTGCCCTCTCATCTCGTCATTTTCACATTGCTGTTTGTGGGATCTTGCTGTGCACGAATTGACTGCTGTGCTTCCTGCAGTACAACAGTGACTACGCGTCAAAAGTGCTACGTTGGTTGCAAAGCACTTTGGGATATCCTGAGATTGTGAAAGGCGCTATATAAATTCAGGTTTCTTTTTACTTTCAATTAGGACTTGAATCAGAACCATTACAAGTATTGAATAAGGCTTTTGTAAAGCCCTTTGGATGTTTTATGTTAAAGGCACTATATGAATGCAAGTTGGTGTTGTTGACTAACTAGAAATAACTTGACAAGTCCAGTTGGAAGCAATGGAAAGGGACAATGTGTTATAAAAATGGAATGGTGAAATTATATCGATACTTCGGTTAAATGAAGATGAATTCATAATTTTAACAGGGCATTATAAAAATGGAAGATAAAAAGAAGGATTCTAAACCAAAACATTAACAATGAAATGAGATCTGAGAGTGAGATCCAAAACAATAAATTGTAGTTAACATAGTAATGCGTACACAGATGCTTTACAGAAACAATTATCAACCAGGAGATACTAGGACAGGTGACCATAAGCTTAGTCAAAGAGGAAGGTTTTAAGGAGCGTCTTAAAGGAGGAGAGAGGGATAGAGAGGGGGAGAGGCTTAGGGAGGGAATTGTAGAGCTTAGGGCCCACGCAGCTGAAGACACGGCCATCAATAGCGGGTGATTAAAATCGGGGATGCTCAAGACACCAGAATTGTAGGAGGACAGAGATCTCGGACAGTAGTCTAGCTCTTTGGAACAAATTACTGGAATCATGGATCTCGCAGTTTCCAGTGTTCTCAGACTTGTATGCTTTCTCAACTTCATTCCGTCCCAGACCCCTTGACCACCTTCCTCCCACTTCCTGACCTCCAGATGAGCCTATGCACCATTAGAAAATTGTTCCTGTGCAGCTTGCTGTACAGTGCCTCAAATCTGACCATCTGAAAACCGGTCATTTTTTTTAAGCTGCTAGGCATGAATTTTAATTACTTTTATATAAGTAAAATAACTTACCGGCTTGTTTGGCTACTTGCTGCATTGGCACGGGGTCACCCTGACTAGTTATCAGCTTCATGCTCCTGTCTTTTCCCACGCTCCAAGCGGTCCGAGCAACTCTTAACCTCGCCCGACCTGGCCCGAGTCGAAAACTGGCAAGATGTTTCTCCCTGGCTGGGGAATCTAGAACAAGGGGGCACTGTCTTAGGATAAGGGACTGGTCACTTAGGGCTGAGATGAGGAGAAATTTCTTCACTCAAAGGGGTTGTGAATCTCTGGAATTCTCTACCCCAGAGGGTTGTGGATGCTCCATCATTGAATATATTTAAGGCTGGGGTAGACAGATTGTTGGTCTCTCAGGGAATGAAGGGATATGGGGAGCGGGCAGGAAAATGGAGTTGAAGCCCAAGACCACCCATGATGAAATTGAATGACAAAGCAGGCTTGATGGGCCGAATGGTCTTCTCCTGCTTCTATATCTTATGTTCTTAACAATTACGTTTTTTTAAAATTATAAGGAACAAATAATAAAGAACATTACTTGACCAGAGATGACTGAAAGGTGTAGTTCTGTTCTTTTAGCCAAATTTGTGGGGGCTTTGGCATGAGTGCCAAATCAGTAGCTAATTTCTGGAAATCTGGCACCCAGGACTGCTCGTTATATGGGACTCAGTTGTCCTTATCCGTTCCTATTCTTGATGTGTGAGGTCTGAAAGGCCCTGTTGTGGCCTATATACTGCCACCATTGACAGGCGACTAAGCAAGGCTCCTGTGCACAAGCAGTCTTGCACAGGTCAGTGGAGTCCCAGTAGGTGTCATCCTGAGTCCCAGGAGGTTTCACAGTGAGATCATTTTTTTTTGGAAAAATATACTATATTCATAAAATATCTGGAAGAACATTCCAAACCATTTCAAAATCACCATCACAAAGGTACAATCAGGTTCAACTTTTACAACATGTATCACAAGGTGCATCAATACAATAAATGAATATTACAATCATTTGCAGACATTCATTTTGAGCTGTACAGCCCGAGGGGCTCTCAACAGTTCCCAGTCCCTCGGTGCACTGTGGCAGAAAAGTCTTAGACAGCGACCTTTCCCCATTGCGCCTTTGCGGCGGCTGCCCCAAGCTTTACTGCGTCCCTCAGCACGTAGTCCTGGACTTTGGAATGTGCCAGTCTGCAACACTCGGTCGGGGACAACTCTTTGCGCTGGAAGACCAACAAGTTTCGGGCAGACCAAAGAGCGCCTTTCACCGAGTTGATGATCCTCCAGCTGCAGTTGATGTTTGTCTCAGTGTGTGTCCCTGGGAACAGCCCGTAGAGCACAGAGTCCTGTGTCACAGAACTGCTCGGGATGAACCTCGACAGAAACCACTGCATCTCTCTCCAGACCTTCTTTGCAAAGGCACAATCCACAAGGAGGTGAACAACGGTCTCGTCCCCACCACAACCACCTCGAGGGCAACATGCAGAGGGGGTGAGACTCCTGGCGTGTTGGAAGGATCTGACGGGGAGGGCCTTTCTCACCACCAGCCAAGATACGTCTTGGTGCTTGTTGGAAAGTTCTGGCGATGAGGCATTCTGCCAAATGACTTTGACAGTCTGCTCGGGGAACCATCCCACAGGATCCACCCTCTCCTTTTCCCGCAGGGCCTCTAAGACATTACGTGCCGACCACTGCCTGATGGACTTGTGGTCAAAGGTGTTTCTCTGCATAAATTTTTCCACCAGGGACAGGTGGTACAGCACGGTCCAACTACTTGGAGCGTTCCGCGGCAGCGTGGCCAGACCCATCCTTCGCAACACCGGGGACAGGTAGAACCTCAGCACGTAGTGACACTTGGTGTTTGCGTACCGAGGGTCTACGCACAGCTTGATGCAGCCGCACACAAAGGTGGCCATCAGTATGAGGGCAATGTTGGGCACGTTTTTTCCCCCTTTATCTAGAGGCTTGTACATCGCGTCCCTGTGGACACGATCCATTTTCGACCTCCAGATAAAGCAGAAGATGGCTCGGGTGATCGCCATCGCGCAGGAGTCTGGAATGGGCCAGACCTGCGCCACGTACAGCAACAGCGAGAGTGCCTCACACCTGATGACCAGGTTCTTACCCGCAATGGAGAGGGAGCGTCGCTCCCACATGCCCAGTTTCCTTTTCACCATAGACACTCGCTCCTTCCAGTTTCTAACGCATGCCCCGGTCCCTCCGAACCATATCCCCAGCACCTTCAGGCTGTCAGCCCTGACAGTGAAGGGGACAAAGGATCGGTCAGCCCAGTTCCCAAAGAACATGGCCTCTCTCTTTCCACGATTTACCTTGGCTCCCGAGGCCAGTTCGAACTGGTCGCAGATGTGGATCAGTCTGCGCACCGACAGCGGATCCGAGCAGAAGATGGCGACATCGTCCATGTACAGGGAGACTTTGACCTGAGTGCCTCCACTGCCTGGGAGATCATTGTGTTGGAACAATGTTCTGAAAGTACTGAGGGTATATTTTGTCTTTTCCTCCATTCTGAGCCCTCCATCATTTCAACTGCTCTTTGGTTCAAGCAGTCAAAATTCACCAGTCGCACTCATTTTGCCAAATTACTACAACTACTATCAGTTTGTATTTCAGACACACACAAGCATTCTCAGATAGAGAAGCTCATTGTCATAGCGAATTTGCAAAGACCTTACTAATGACTTTCAGGCACACGGATATCTCGTTCTTAGATTGACAAACTAACTGTGAGTACAAGTTCTTAAAGATTTCCCTAATAGATTTCACAGGAACACACATCCAGTTCACAGATAGGGCAGGCACATTGTTAGCATTGACACCATAGCCATATCACTAATGAAACTAATGAATCTCAGACACACTGGCGCACAGGGATGTAGAGGCTAGCTGTAATAAGCACCCCATTAAAGAGTTCACTGATGGATTTAAGGCACATTTATGCACACAGATGTGCAAGTTAATTATAGAAGTCAGTCTATTAAAAAGCTCTAATGGGTTTTAGATCTTATATACCAAAAATGAGTGTTCTAATTGTGGGGTATGATGATAAAGGCAGTACCTACAACTAGTTTTAACCTAATGGTAATTTCATTAAAGAATATCCAAAGGGAGCAGGAGTTGAACTCCAAGCTGTAACTGATATTTGAACTTGGTTACTGAGTGACACAGCATGTTTTTTTCCTGACTCATTAAGCTTCACAATCAGCCTACACTAATGGGAGGTACATCTGGCTCTCGTAGAGTGACGGTGTTGCACCGAGATCTGGGGCCAAGACTAGGGACTTGTGCGGCCGGGTACACCAGTGTTGCGGCCTGGGATTTTGCCAGGCACAGGATCAGCAATCGATATGCCAAGTGAAACCGACCAAGCTAACTGGTGGTTGCGGCGCAATGTGGAGGCCTGGGGTCATTGGCACTCTTTCAATTTTTATACTTATTTCTGCCACTGTGACTCCCGTCCAACCTCATGAACTTTCGCCAGGTCATCGCCAAAGGTCACAGGTCAGCGCATAGGAACATAGGACCAGGAGGAGGCCATTCAGCTGCTCAAGCCTGTTCCACCATTCAAAGAGGTTATGGCTAACTCCATGTACCTTCCTTTCTTCCATATCCCTTAATACCTTTGGATAACAGAAATTTATCAATCTCAGTTTTAAAACTACCAGTTAACCTAGCATCAACTGCTGTTTGTGGAAGAGAGTTCCAAACTCCTCCTGCTCCTTGTGTGTGGAAGTGCATCTTCTGAGGCCCCTAATGCCTTGGACTCCCTGCTGGCCCTGAGCCCCTTGTGCCTGGACCTCTCCTCCCACAGGTCCCTCCTTTGGAAGCTGCACTGGGACACGTGGCCTCCTCTCCCTTCTGCCCCTCTCTCCCTCCTCAGAGGAGGTGCCACCAGCGGAGACCACAATCCCCATTACCAGGGTTACGGATGGCTGACTGATACCTGGAAGGGTCCACACGGTCAAAATCCTCCTGGGGCCTTGGAGACTCCAGTCAGTCCTGAAATGAAGCCTGGAAATGCTAAAAAGTGAAGCTCAGAGCAGAGATGAAGCTGCCAAGTTCCAATTAGCCACCAGCAGCAAACTATCCCCTAACCTCCTCACTATTCACACTGGCAATGCTGCTGACCCTTTTTATCCCACCCTTGGATGCGGTTTTGCAAAATGTGGGCCGCCCGCCTGCCCGTTTTGCCCGCGTGACGAGCGTGAAATCGCACGGGCAACGTGAACTCGGGGTCAATTGGGGTTTTTAACGACCTTAAGTGACCTCTTAATTGATGGCGGGCGTGTCTCCGACACCCACGTGCGCGCCCACCGACCTAAAGATTGCGCACGTGCAGGATGATGTCGGGATGCTCACTGACATCTCTTTGCGCTATCTTACGCCCCGATCGGGTCAGGCACGCGTCCGCCTGTGAGGTGTAATATTCTGCCCCATGTCCCTTACCCTGATCCATCAGCGCCACACTCCTGGGACCGCGATGTCTCTAACTCTGATTTAAATGTTGGTTTCGAGCAACGCGAACAATTATCAGCCCTTGGGACTCTGGGGACGGGGCTGGTAATTAATCTGCAATCGTTCACGGCTTTGAAAAATACTCATTTCCAAAATGAAAATCCATTACAGGCGTGTTCATTAATTCTTCCATTTCTGATGGGTCTTTAAAAGATGACAAAAGGTTGTGTTTGAGTTGACAGCTTGTTCCAATTAAATAGAATGCGGAGGACCAGGAGAAGGAGAGATTATTTATTCACAGGATGTGGGCATCACTATCACTGTCATTGAGGAGGTGGTGCTGGTGTCCACAGAGCAGTTTGGTATAATCGAGTGATTTGCTCAGCCACTTAGAGAGCAGCTAAGAGCGAACCACATTGCTGGAGGCACAGACACCAAACTGGCAGATTTCCTTCCCTAAAGGACATTAGTGGACCAGATGGATTTTTACAACAATCTGGTAGCTTTATGGTCACCATTACAGTGACTAGTTTTTTTTTTTAAAATTCCAGATGTATTTAATTCACTAAATTTAAATTCTCGAACTGCTGTAGTGGGATTTGAACTCATGTCTACAGATCATTAACCCAGGCCTCTGTATTACCGGCTGAGTAACAAGAGCACTCCATCAGCATACCTGTTTGATGCAATTTAGGTCGATTTTCAGGCCCAAACTCTATTTTTTTATAAGTGAACGGTCTGGGCACAATCTGCCTCAACCCACATTGCTGACATCACACAAACAGCACAGCTGTTCCTGCTCGCTGTGCCAGTATAGCCTGGAGATTCCTGTTACAGATATCAGCACAAACACAATTACTTTGTTCATGTGGCATTCCTCTGGTTTTCCAGTAGAGGAATTAGCTCACTTATTATGCGTAACTACGAGTCTCTCTTGATGCCTGGCGACTCCCCTCGAAACACGTCGCAGGCAAGGGAGCGAAAGGTTACAGTACCTCCGTCAGTCTGACTACATGTGGCACCCAGCCTCAGCGGAGGGGTTGCAATGCCTCCACTATTCCGATATCGCGTGGCGTTGAATTCGTAGGTTACTGTAGCTGTGACCATCTTGGATGTTCTACGCCACAGTGAGTTGCGCCGACCCCCACCCCACTACCCCGACCCCTGCTTCTCCCCCTCGCCTCCCCGCCCCCAACCCCACTCCCAGTCCAGCCGGGAACAGCATTGCATGCTGGTAATTGTGCAGGGTTGGCCAATAGGATTGGCCGAGAGCATCCACTCTAAGCCTGAGGCAGTCAACCGCTCAAAACTCAACTCTATCTGGCCGCAGTTGACGGTCTTGAACTCAGGGTGGAGGCCCATGGAGATACGTGGAGCTGCAGGACTGCCGAGGGACAAGTGTCCTCAACCCATTCCACCGGTCAAGTGGAAAGAAAGGACAAGCTAATATCTCTCTCAAGAGCCCAGCATTCTGCAAAAGGCAATATCCAGGATGGAAATTGGCATCCCTTCCGAATCCATAGTGGATGTTCTGACGTGGCCTTTCGAGTGGTGACCAGATGGATTTGGTTTGCAGGGACCAAAGGGACATTCCCTTGACATGACCAATAGAAGCTAATGCCCAGCAGGTGAGTAAAGA
Organism: Cetorhinus maximus; assembly: GCF_964194155.1. Lineage (NCBI taxonomy): Eukaryota > Metazoa > Chordata > Chondrichthyes > Lamniformes > Cetorhinidae > Cetorhinus > Cetorhinus maximus. Next base: position 5,575,400 of record NC_135882.1, read on the forward strand.
CTCACACTGATATGCCAGATGCCCAGTTGTTGGATATGGTATCAAGCATTAATGATGTAGTGTAATTGCTGGTTTTCTAGTTGTATTTTTGTACTATTGTATGTTTTACTTAATAAACCAAGCACCAGATGATGTGATTATGGGTAAACATTGCCAGACAAACTGAACAGCTAACCTAACCAGCTGCGTCTCTATGTTGGTATGATTTGTCTTGCTCGATTGACATCAAGGCAAGGTGGTATTGCCTGTGATCACCCCTGTCCGCCGAATAGCTGAGCCATTGCCCGCGGTTGTAGCCGATCCTGGAGGTAGTTACAACCTCGAAAAGCAACATTAAAAACCCGGAATGGGAGCCCTTGTGGTGTTGCAAAACAGCCTGGACTAAATCAGCAAGCAGGGAAACGCCTCCGATAAAGCAGTTTCCTCCTTGGCACAGCCATTTCCATTTATATTGACAGTTTATATAAAGCCAACACTTTAAAGTTTCATTAACCAAGTACACCGGGAATCACCAAAATAAATGATCAAAATGGATCAAAACACTCGGGTCAGAATTCCCAATCCTGAATTCCTGGTGGGGAAAGGTGCAGTCCTAACCCTAAGGCAGTCAAATCAATCGCTGGTACAATCCATGCTCCGTGCTGAGCCGAATTCCTGCAGGGGCAGAACATGAAGCATTACAATTGCCTGAACCAGAAACCAAAATCAGCTGGGGCTCTGCACTCAGTTTGTTAGAACCTGACTGGAAAGCTGGGTATGGTTGGGCACTGGATGATCAGGCTGATGACATTCTCACACCGCTCCTCCCACCCTCCCACCTTCTTTCTTTGAATAGACTGAGAACTTACAATTGATCGGTTTGAGGAATATTGGAGGTGGGTTAAAAGATTGTTGGGATGGGGGGGGGTGCGGTGGTGGGGCAGTTGACGCCAGAGGGTCATGTGATTAAACCTCCAGGAATATACCCAACATGAGTTGGCAACCAACAGACAACTCACACTTGAAAATCCCAGAGATAGGGAGGGGTGAGGCCATTGAGGGATCTGAAAACAAGGATGAGAATTATAAAATTGAGGTGTTGCTTAACCAGGAGCTAATGTAGATCAGTGAGCACAGGGGGTGATGGGTGAATGGGACAGCAGAGTCTATGGAGGGTAGAATGTGGGAAGCCAACAGGAGTACATTAGAATAGCTGAGTCTGGAAGTAACAAAAGCATGGATGAGGGTTTCAGCAGGTGGATGAACCGAGATAGGGATGCACCCAGGGAATGTTACGGGGTGGGAATAAGCAGTCTTAATGATGACAGATATGTGGTCGGAAGTTCACCTCTGGGTCAAATGTGACACCAAGGTTGCACACAGCCTGGATCAGACCCAGGCAGCTGGAGTCAGTGTCTAAGGAACGGAGTTTGTGGTGAGGTCCAAAGACAATGTCTCCAGCCTTCCCAAAATTTAATTGGAAGACATTTTAGCTCAGCCTCAGCCAGTATTGGATGTCAGACAAGCAGCCTGATCATTGCAAGAGAGTGCCAGGTTCGAGAGAGATGGTGATGAGGTAGAGCTGGATGTTGGCAGCATACATGTGGAAACTGACTATTGCTGTGAAATACCACGGAATGGTCGATACCGATGTAACCGTACCACAGGAATTAACGAGAGGGAAAGAAAGCTCTTTTTTGTGGTTAAAAATGTGCAAGTTGCAATTGGCAATCAGTTCTCAGAAGGGGTCATCTGTGCTGTTTCATTTCACTTGTGTTCTATGTTTTTATTATTACAGTTCACTGCTGTTCTTATTAGTTTGTTTTGTGAACCTCCTCTTCACTGGCACCTCATCCACAAACATTCACTCACTCCACCACTGACGCACAATAGCAGCAGTGTGTGTACCATGACAAGAAGCACTGCAGCAACTCACCAAAGCTCCTTAGATAGCAACTTCCAAACCTACAACCTCTACCATCTAGAAGGACAAGGGCAGCAGATAAATGGGAACACCACCGCCTGGAAGTTCCCCTCCAAGCCACTCACCATCCTGACTTGGAAATATATCGGCCGTTCCTTCACTGTCGCTGGGTCAAAATCCTGGAACTCCCTCCCTAACAGCACTGTGGGTGTACCTACACCACATGGACTGCAGCCGCTCAAGAAGGCAGCTCACCACCACCTTCTCAAGGGCAACTAAGGATGGGCAATAAATGCTGGTCTTGCCAGTGATGCTCACACCCTGAGAATAAGTGAGAATAGCTGGCGAGGGGGGTTTCACCTTTACTGGGTTTGTGGTAATCTGGCTGAGTGAATCCTTGCCTATTGAGGAACCTGTCTGGTTATCAGCCAGTGTCATGGGATGGAACTCAGGCGGGTTCAGTTAACTCACTCAGCCAGGCTACTGCCCAGGCAGTGAAGGCACGGATTAACTCCTGCCGCTGGTTGGCTGTTAGACCAATCACCACCGATGACAAATATACACAAGATTCGATGTTACATGACTGCAAGCAGCCTGAGCCTCAACCCAGCCAGAATGGGCAGGAACAACTACTTGTGTATTGTGGACCTGTGCTTTTGTGACATTGGATGAAGCTTATTGGCCAGAAAGCATGCCCCATGGATGCCGATAATATGCGTACAAACGGATGCCATAGTAATTACAGCACAGAAACAGGCCATTCGGTCCAACTGCTCCGTGCTGGTATTTATGCTCTACTCAAGCCTCAGCACACCCTACTTCATCTCATCCTATCAGTCTGTCTTTCTATTGCATTCTCTCTCCTTGTCCCTGTGTAAAGGTACCTAATAATGATGGGGCCAAGGAAATTGGTGCTGCACATCTACATTGTTACTTAGAGAAGTGGCAGAGGATTTTGCTTCTTTGACTGGGACCCCAACAACAGGGTCAAATGAGGGTCCTGACTCCCCCACTGTGTGGGGAACAGTCACCCGGCAGTGATTTTCCCCAAATTGGCCAATTAGTGACCTGAAGGTGGGCTCATGAAGCTGGAGGGTTAATAAGAGACACTTCAGCACAAAAGGAGATGAAGCCTGCAATTCAGGTAGGGGAGAGAGAGAGAGAGAGAGAGGGAGGGAGGGCAGCTCCATTTTGAGGCACCTTCCCTCCAACTTCTTAAATTTTTAAAATACAAAATCTCCTCAGCAACCAGGCCATGAGGGGGAGCGGCCTGTGGCTGCAGGCTGAAGCCAGGCAGGTGGTAGGGCCTTAAAGCCTGGTTCCCTGGTCTGCAGACGGGAGGCCAACTCCAGGCAGCTGGCCTATTCCCTGATGCCTCGCGGGGTTCTGACCATTGGCCTTTACTTCTTTTAACTGGCCACCTGCCATTTGCAGGTAGGTAGCCATTTGGCTGCAGATCCCGCCTCTGGGAGTGTGATGCTACTGGTAAACTGAATGCATTGCATGTAACCTTACCCAATGTGCATTCCAGGTAAGGATAATACAACACTATAAAATACATCTAATCTACTTCACATTGAGGATACCCTCCATCGTGTTGTGTGGCATGACCACCATGCTAAATGGGATAGATTTCGAACAGTTCTAGCAACTCAAGACTGGACATCCATGAGGCGCTGTGGGCCATCAGCAGCAGCAGAATTGTACCCGAACACAATCTGTAACCTCATGGCCCGGCATATCCCCCACTCTACTATTACCATCAAGCCAGGGGATCAACCCTGGTGAAATGAAGAGTGCAGGAGGGCATGCCAGGAACAGCACCAGGCATACCTAAAAATGAGGTGTCAACCTGGTGAAGCTATAACACAGGACTGCTTGCGTGCCAAACAGCATAAGCAGCAAGTGATAGACAGAGCTAAGCGATTCCACAGCCAACGGATCGGATCTAAACTCTGCAGTCCTGCCACATCCAGTCATGAATGATGGTGGACAATTAAACAACCCACTGGAGGAGGAGGCTCCACAAATATCCCCATCCTCAATGATGGAGGAGCCCAGCACATCAGTGCAAAAGATAAGGCTGAAGCATTTGCTACAATCTTCTGCCAGAAGTGCCGAGTGGATGATCCATCTCGGCCTCCTCCGGAGGTCCCCAGCATCACAGATGCCAGCCTTCAGCCAATTCGATTCACTCCACGTGATATCAAGAAACGGCTGAAGGCACTGGATACTGCAAAGGCTATGGGCCCTGACAATATTCTGGCAATAGTACTAAAGACTTGTGCTCCAGAACTTGCTGCACCCCTTTTCAAGTACAGCTACAACACTGACATCTATCCGGCTATGTGGAAAATTGCCCAGGTATGTCCTGTACACAAAAAGCAGGACAAATCCAACCCGGCCAATTACCGCCCCAACAGTCTACTCTCGATCATCAGTAAAGTAATGGAAGGGGTCATCAACAGTGTTATCAAGCGGCACTTGCTTAGCAATAACCTGCTCACTGATGCCCAGTTTGGGTTCCACCAGGGCCTCTCAGCTCCTGACCTCATTATAGCTTTGGTTCAAACATGGACAAAAGAGCTGAACTCCTGAGGTGAGGTGAGAGTGACTGCCCTTGACATCAAGGCAGCATTTGACTGAGTGTGGCATCAAGGAGCCCTAGCAAAACTGGAGTCAATGGGAATCAAGGGGAAAACTCTCCGCTGATTGAGGTCATACCTAGCACAAAGGAAGATGGTTGTGGTTGTTGGATGTCAGTCATCTCAGCTCCAGGACATCACTGCAGGAGTTCCTCAGGGTAGTGTCCTCGGCCCAACCATCTTCAGCTGCTTCATCAATGACCTTCTGTCCATCATAAGGTCAGAAGTGGGGATGTTCACTGTTGATTGCACAATGTTCAGCACCATTTGCGACTCCTCAGATACTGAAGTAGTCCATGTCCAAATGCAGCAAGACCTGGACAATATCCAGGCTTGGGCTGACAACAGGCAAATAACATTCACGCCACACAAGTGCCAGGCAATGACCATCTCCAACAAGAGAGAATCCAACCATCACCCCTTGACATTCAATGGCATTATCATCACTGAATCCTCTACTATCAACATCCTAGGAGTTACCATTGACCAGAAATTGAACTGGACTAGCTATATAAATGTTGTGGCTCCAAGAGCAGATCAGAGGCTAAGAATCATGCGATGAGTAACTCATCTCCAGGCTCCCCAAAGCCTATCCACCATCTACAAAGCACAAGTGATGGAATACTCCCCACTTGTCTGGATGAGTGCAGCTCCCTCAACACTCAAGAAGCTTGACACCGTCCAGGACAAAGCAGCCTGTTTGATTGGCACCACAACCACAAACATTCATTCCCTTCACCACCGATGCACAGTAGCAGCAGTGTGTGTACCATCTACAAGATGCCCTGCAGGAACTCACCAAGGCTTCTTCAACAGCACCTTCCAAACCCACAACCACTACCATCTAGAAGGACAAGGGCAGCATATAGATGGGAACACCACCACCTGGAAGTTCCCCTCCAAGTCACTCATCATCCTGACGGGAATATATCACCGTTCCTTCACTGTCGCTGGATCAAAATCCTGGAACTCCCTCCCTAACAGCACTGTGGGTGTACCTACTCCACATGGACTGCAGCGGTTCAAGAAGGCAGCTCACCACCACCTTCTCAAGGACAACTAGGGATGGGCAATAAACGCTGGCCTAGCCAGCGACGCCCACATCCCGTGAATGAATAAAGAAAACCTTCACCTTAATGATGTAATCAGCTTTGGAACTATAATCCTTTTGCCAAGTAATACAATCTCAGACAAATTCTAACTCCTGTGAAACACATGGATATGTACAAACTATAAAAATAATGGGAGCATCATTATTTCATTTTGAGTCGGCTGCTGGAAGTGATTTTCTATTGACTGATTTCTTCATTACGTTGGTCAGTAACACTCAATCTGTCAGTACCTGGCATCGTGAAGCTCTTGGAACTGTGACACTGTTCGGCATTGAGCAAGATTTCTTAATAAAAGAACCACACTCTATTCCAACTCCAAGCCAATCCCCAACCTTTCATGATGCTCGTTTAGAGCCTCCTTCAAAAAATAAAACCTTGTCTTCCAGCCAACTTTGGGAACAGTGAAGACAAAGGCAGCATTTAATAAGAGACTGGGATATTGGCTGTCATCATTTCTCAAAGGAACCATTAAGGGCTGTATCTGAAGGGAAGCTCCCACTCTCACTTTCACAGAGTTTTTTTCCTCAAATCTTTCAAACAAATCCGAGCTAACTTATCAACAAAAGCCAAATTATACCCCGATTACTAAATGCCTCTTTATGTTGGTGATTTCATTAAAGCTTTGTGTAATGGGTGCAATCGTAGGACATGCTAATGCACTGACATACTGCATTCTTAAAAGCTTCGGGCATTTATTCCCACGATTGGCTAGTCTCAGCTGGAACATCAGGAAAGGCAACAATAATTCCTCAGGGTAGTGTCCCCGGCCCAACCATCTTCAGCTGCTTCATCAATGGCCTTCCTTCCATCATAAGGTCGGAAGTGGGGATGTTCACTGATGATTGCAAAATGTTCAGCACCATTCGCGACTCCTCAGGCACTGAAGTAGTCCATGTCCAAATGCAGCATGGCCCGGACAATATCCAGGCTTGGGCTGACAAGTGGCAAGTAACATTTGTGTCACACAAGTGCCAGGCAAGGAC
>NC_135882.1:5589542-5592637 GCF_964194155.1 Cetorhinus maximus
CACACAAAGGCAAACACACACACACACACACATAGGCAAACACACACACATAGACAAACACAGACACAAAGACAAACATACACACAAAGACAAAGACACACACACACATAGACAAACACACACACACACACACACAAAGACAAAGACACACACACACACACATAGACAAACACACACACACACATAGACAAACATACACGCACATAGACAAACGCACACACACACACACACACACATAGACAAACACACACAGACATAGGATGCAAAGTAAGGCCCGACTGGAATTATCCCCGCCACGTCAGATTTACCGTGACGCTGGTGGGAAAACACGCCGGCCCAGAACACATCTGGACAAGTGTGATGAGCAGAAGTCTGGGCTTACCGTTAGGGCCTTGCTCACATTGCGGACATCCGAGGAACACAAGATGCTGGAACCCTCACAGCTACCAGACCCTGGAGGAACCCGTGCATCACACGCTGGGTGGATTCTCGTGGACACGGCTCCAACACGAAGCAGTTCTCAGAAGGTGGGAGGTCTCCATTGATATCTGGGGTCTGCTTCGGATCATCCCGGTCTTGGCCATGGGCTGTTATGGGATGATCGGCGAGGGAGGGGTAGAGGAAGGTACAGCTGTGAGTGGGAGAGGAAGGTATACCAGGGGGTGAGATTGGGATGGGGGGGTATGAAGGTGTTGAGGGTGTGAGGTTGGGAGGGGGGGGGAGAAGGGAGTGATGGGGGGAGGAGGGTGTAATGGGGGAGGAAGGTGTAAAGGAAGGAGTTCAGAGGGGGGAAGGTGTTCATGGGGGTAATGAGTCTGGGGGAGGAAGGAGTTCGGAGGGGAGAAGGAGTAAGGGTGGAGGAGGGAGTAAGGCTGCAGGAGGGGATCAGTTTGGAGGAGGGTGCAAGGCTGCAGGAGGAAGTCAGGTTGGAGGAGCGAGTAAGGGGGGGTGATGTCCATGTGGATGTGCAAGGGGTGGTTCTGTGGAGTCAATGACTGCCTCCTGGGGAGAGCTGAGGGTGGGTGTGGTAGGAGGGAATGGTAAGTATGAAAATGGGCAGAGAGAGCTGGTAGGGTGGGAGGGTGAAGGTGTGACGGGAGCGGGAGAAGGGGCGGCAAGGGTGGTTGGTGGGGACTCGGAGGCCAACACAGACCCTGGGCGTGGGAAGGGGGAGGTCAACGTGGATGAGGGTAGGATTCTCAGGAAGGTGGGGAACATACACGTTCACCTGGACATCCTAGAAAGAAAAGGGTTCAGGTTGCTAGGCGATTGTGGGGAAGTGGAAGGTGATGCCGGGGGGTGGGGTCAAGAGTGATGGGGGGAAGGACATGGGTGACTTGGGGGAGGGGAAAAGACTGGGGGAGTTTATGAGAAACTTAACAACGACAATGCTTTTCAAATCGAAAGTGAGCGGAGCCTCGTGTTGGACGGGCACAGGAGCTGCATGGGAGTGCGGTCAGTGGGTGGGCGGAGATGCAGGTCAGCTCAGATGGACACCTGAAAAAGAACCCCAGCAGGCAGCATTGGAAATACTCAGGACAGTGAGATGAGTGTGATGGAGGAAGGCTCCGCGTGTGTGGGAGAGGCTTACATGAGGCTCCGAAAGGCCCTGCCACACACACACTCCTCCCTCCAGAATCACTTATGGTCCAGCTGTGTGCAGCTGAACTGCTGGTGGGGGGGAGGTGAGGAGGGTGGTGAATGCGGTGGGAGGACTCGCGAAGCCTGTCAATGAAGCTGAAAGACACCATTACACATTATTCAGTGAAAGTCAATATATTTTCAGATTATAAAGTGACAAAATGTATTCACAATGCAACCACTTGTGATCAGAATTTCTTAACTTTTCTAGGCCGACCATTCTTCTAGGTGCTGCCCTGACATCCGCAGCAGGGGTGGAGACAGCCTGTGCAATGACTGGCCCTGTTGCCTCTGATGACTTCCGCCTGGGACCTCTGGAGAGCCGAGGCCTTGAGGGCCCTGGTTTGCTTTGTCTGTCCTCCTGTGGGCCAGCTGCTCCCTCTGCAGTGACAGAGGACGAGGTTGAGGGAGTCACAGACAAAGGGGACTTGGAGGGAGAGGACAGCCTCTGAGATTCCTGAGTGGATGACCCAGGGTGCCCAGCTGCTGCTCCTCCTCCCTTCGGGTGCCCGAGGACCCTGGCCTGATCCCTTGAGGGGAAGGAGCACCTGGGGGTATGTTGAGGTGCCCTGTTTCCCTCTCCTGTTGCCACTGAAGGAAATTGCCCCTGGCTAGTGCAATGGAGTGCAGATCTGCGCACATCTCCACATTCTACTTTTTTTTTATTGATTCACGGGATGTGGGCGTCACTGGCTGGGCCAGCATTTATTGCCCATCTCTAATTGCCCTTGAGAGGGTGGGGGTGAGCTGCCTTCTTGAACCGCTGCAGTCCATGTGGTGTAGGTACACCCACAGTGCTGTTAGGGAGGGAGTTCCAGGATTTTGACCCAGCGACAGTGAAGGAACGGTGATATATTTCCAAGTAAGGATGGTGAGTGACTTGGAGGGGAACTTCCCCCTCTGTGCTGGACCAGGGTCTCCATGATATCTGCCATCCTTCCCATGGAGACCTCCATACACGCACATGTGGGCACAACTTCATCAGAGAGCAGGCGGACGCACTCCTCCGACTCGTGTGCCACTCCGTTGAGGACTTCCAACAGCTCTGCGTGATGTTCCCCTGCCTTCTGCTCACTCTCCATATTGAGTTGGACGGCTGAATCCAGAGACTCGTCATCTGACTCGATCCTCACAGATGCCTCTTCCCCAGCAGCCCTCCCAGTGCCGGGGAGCACTCACAGTTGTGTTGAGAGAAGGATGATATGGTGCAGGATCCTCATGTGGGTGTTTCCCACCAACCTCACCATCACCACAGACACAGTCCACGTCCTCACCAGTCAATGCGATGACACACTCCTCAAAGTGAGTGAGGGGCCTAATATGGGCCACTCCACCCCCGGTCTGGGACCTCTCCCTGCTGCTGTGAACCAGCTTCTCCTGTATGGAAACAGATGGAGAGAGTGTGAGCAGGACACATGGCTCTGTGTGGAATGTTTGTGTGGTGAGCGGAGCCA
>NC_135882.1:5597837-5835405 GCF_964194155.1 Cetorhinus maximus
CTGGTGGGGGGGAGGTGAGGAGGGTGGTGAATGCGGTGGGAGGACTCGCGAAGCCTGTCAATGAAGCTGAAAGACACCATTACACATTATTCAGTGAAAGTCAATATATTTTCAGATTATAAAGTGACAAAATGTATTCACAATGCAACCACTTGTGATCAGAATTTCTTAACTTTTCTAGGCCGACCATTCTTCTAGGTGCTGCCCTGACATCCGCAGCAGGGGTGGAGACAGCCTGTGCAATGACTGGCCCTGTTGCCTCTGATGACTTCCGCCTGGGACCTCTGGAGAGCCGAGGCCTTGAGGGCCCTGGTTTGCTTTGTCTGTCCTCCTGTGGGCCAGCTGCTCCCTCTGCAGTGACAGAGGACGAGGTTGAGGGAGTCACAGACAAAGGGGACTTGGAGGGAGAGGACAGCCTCTGAGATTCCTGAGTGGATGACCCAGGGTGCCCAGCTGCTGCTCTCCTCCCTTCGGGTGCCCGAGGACCCTGGCCTGATCCCTTGAGGGGAAGGAGCACCTGGGGGTATGTTGAGGTGCCCTGTTTCCCTCTCCTGTTGCCACTGAAGGAAATTGCCCCTGGCTAGTGCAATGGAGTGCAGATCTGCGCACATCTCCACATTCTACTTTTTTTTTATTGATTCACGGGATGTGGGCGTCACTGGCTGGGCCAGCATTTATTGCCCATCTCTAATTGCCCTTGAGAGGGTGGGGGTGAGCTGCCTTCTTGAACCGCTGCAGTCCATGTGGTGTAGGTACACCCACAGTGCTGTTAGGGAGGGAGTTCCAGGATTTTGACCCAGCGACAGTGAAGGAACGGTGATATATTTCCAAGTAAGGATGGTGAGTGACTTGGAGGGGAACTTCCCCTCTGTGCTGGACCAGGGTCTCCATGATATCTGCCATCCTTCCCATGGAGACCTCCATACACGCACATGTGGGCACAACTTCATCAGAGAGCAGGCGGACGCACTCCTCCGACTCGTGTGCCACTCCGTTGAGGACTTCCAACAGCTCTGCGTGATGTTCCCCTGCCTTCTGCTCACTCTCCATATTGAGTTGGACGGCTGAATCCAGAGACTCGTCATCTGACTCGATCCTCACAGATGCCTCTTCCCCAGCAGCCCTCCCAGTGCCGGGGAGCACTCACAGTTGTGTTGAGAGAAGGATGATATGGTGCAGGATCCTCATGTGGGTGTTTCCCACCAACCTCACCATCACCACAGACACAGTCCACGTCCTCACCAGTCAATGCGATGACACACTCCTCAAAGTGAGTGAGGGGCCTAATATGGGCCACTCCACCCCGGTCTGGGACCTCTCCCTGCTGCTGTGAACCAGCTTCTCCTGTATGGAAACAGATGGAGAGAGTGTGAGCAGGACACATGGCTCTGTGTGGAATGTTTGTGTGGTGAGCGGAGCCATGGACAGGATGAGGACACGAGCTCCAGAGGATATGAGCCTGATGGAGATGTGAGGGTGTGTGTGAGAGTTAGTGGTGTTGTCCTTGAGGTGTGAGGTCCCTGTGGGTGTGTGATGGGTTGGTGAGTGTGTGAGTTGAGAGTGATGAGGTGGTTGACTTACCCTGGGGAACGGATGAGATCATTCATCCTCTTCCTGCACTGGACGGCTGACCTCCTCTGTGCTCCGGTGGTGCTGACCACCACTGCCACCGCCTCCCAGGCCGGATTGGTCACTCTGGTGGACCTCCTGTGGCCAGAGCTGGGGTAGAGGACATTGTGGTGGCCTTCCACTGTGTCCAGCAGGCGCCCCAGAGAGACGTCACTAAATTTAGGAGCTGTCACCTTCTTTGCTTTCGGGACCACCTGTCACCTGGAGTCGTGCTGGTCTGTAGACACGAAGTGGGCTGCGCTCTGGTGAGCTGTAAATATGGTGCCCGGAGCGAGGAAGCGCTGAGGTCATGATGGGGCAGGCGAATCTGAGCCTGCCCACCAGTGATTGGCGTGTTCCCCATGAATGCATAATTAATGAGGTGGGACCTGCCAGGACAGTCTGCACTTTGTGAAAACCTGGGACAATTCCACCCATAGACACACACACAAACACACACACACACACACACACACGCACAGATACACACACACACACACACACACACAAACACATAGATACACACACACACACACAAACACATAGATACACACACACACACAAACACATAGATACACACACACATAGATACACACACACAAACACACACACACACAAACACATAGATACATACACACACACACACAAACACATAGATACACACACACATAGATACACACACAAACACACACACACACACAAACACATAGATACACACACACACACACACACAAACACATAGATACACACACACACACACACACACATAGATACACACACAAACACACACACACACACAAACACATAGATACACACACACACACACACACAAACACATAGATACACACACACACAAAGACCCATGCAAAAACATAGACATATGAAGATCCACACATAAACACTTACACACACATGCACGTACACACACGCACATAAAGTCCCATACACAGAGACACACACACAAACACACATACACGTATGCATACACACACACACACGTACACACACACACACACACACAGATACACACACACACTCATGCACATGCGCACCACAGTGACCCCACATCCATTATTCTGTCTTTGATCTGAGCCTTATAAGGATTGAAAAGCTTTTATAACTCATCTCATGGCTCTGATGTCTCTGAGTAATAGGCCTGCAGTATATATTAAAGGTTTGTGGGTGGGTGGGGTGGTGAAATTTGATTTTGGTGGTGGGGCAGGAATATCCGACAGTGAATCACCCAGCTATTTTACAACTTGTCTGATTGTCTATTAACTTCAACCAAACCTCCTGTATATGACGCTATCCCATCCCCTCTCAACTGACATATCACTGAGTTACATAGGGCAGAATTTTGCCCTTGTCGGGTGGGGCTCAGTGGGGGTCGAGGAGGAGTGACCGGGACCTGCTGCCCACGATCGGGCCACGACTGCGATTTGACGCTGGCCGGCCAATTAAGGCCCAGCGTGAACGCCGACTGCCGAAGGTCCGAGAAGGGGCGGGGGCCAGTTGGCTGCCGGTTCATAAAGGGCTAAAGCAGCCCCAGGGAGGCTGCACGTGTCAGGGTTGGCTGCAAACGAGGGCGCAGAGACCAGGCGGGAGGTGAGGTCGGCTGGGCATTCGGTGCCCCCGCTTTTCCGACGACTGCCTCATCGCCCTCCCGGAGGCAGTGGCTGCCAGAAGGGACACCCCTGGCCCCAGAGATGGGAGGAGGAGGAGGCCAACACACCTCACAAAGAGGGCACGGGAGGAGGTGGCAGCCTGGGTGAGCAGCCACGGCGTGGTGTGGCACACCTGGGTGCTGTGCCGGAAGCGCTTCAATGACCTGCTGCGTTCAGGGAGGGTGAGTACCCTGTTGGCTTGGGTCAGCGTGTGAGTTGTTTTGGGCTGGCAGTCTCCCCGTGGTGCTCAGGGGTGTTAGAGTCTGAGTGTCAATCACACTGAAGCTGGCCAAGGGGGTGAGCCCTGGCTGCTTGGGCTGAGTGCCTTGCAGCTCGAGGGCCACGACTCAGATGTGCCCTGCCAGGTATTCCTCAGCTGGGGTTGGCCAGGCTGCAATGGCGCTGCAGGTACAGAGTGGACTATTCAATGCTCCTCTGTCCTTTAAGGAGAAGGCATCCCATAACAATATTGAGAGGCCATGGACTGGTAGAGGACCCCCACACTTCCTCATCCTCTCCCGGTACGAGCAGGAGGCCTTGGAGTTCGAGAGGCCAACTGTCCGCGGTGAGGCTGGAGTGTTAGACGAAGGTAAGAGTGCAGTGCACTGAGGTGAGAGTTTTGGATGCTGCAAACAATCTTGTACAGTCTCATTATTGATGGGAGCCTCCAGACTGGATTCCTTGTTGATCATTGAAAGACGATGGCACCTTGATGCAGATCTCCATTGCCTCACCAGGGTGCCTGGCATACGCAGTGACAGTGTGATGACTGAAACTAATGACATGTCTTCCTCCTCCCTTAGCTCTGCCACCAAGTAGCCAAGAGCAGGGCCTCCAGGAGCTACCCTTGACCCCGGAGGACCCCCATGCTCCAGAAGCACCAGTGTCACACCCGATCTCTGAACCAGGCACCAGCGCAGATACCAGCACCTCGGTGGGTATTAGTTTGGTGGCTAGTATCTCGGTGCACATTGGTGAGGGCACTTGACACTCACTTGAGGTGCAAGCGGAGGCAGAGTGCCCAGGGTGCCAGCAGTCAGAGGACTGCTGGAGACCAGGACAATGCCCGGTCGAAGCCAGATGATGAGCCTCTGGAGGCGTCCATTAGGCAGCAGATGCTGGGCGTCCAGTGGGATGTGTGGGAGGATCCGGCGGAGATCCATGAGGGTCTGGGTGCCATGGTCTCTGTTGTGGAGGAATCCCTGCAAAGCGTGAGCACTGCGTTGACCCTCGTGGCCGAGCGCACTGCCTCCTCTCCTCCATTGAGAGAGTGGCGACTCTCATGGAGAGGCAGCTCCAGAAACAGAACCAGGGGCTCCTGGGGTTGTGCTCGGACCTGCAAACCCTCACACAGGCACTGAGCTGAGGTGGCCAGTGTCCTTGTGGGAGATGGATGGGGCACCCAATATCCCAGCCATATGCCCGTCCATCAGTGGCGAGCAGGGAGGTCCAGAACGACCTCACGTTGGTGCACGAGCTGCTTGTCGTCTCTGCGGGCTCCTCTCAGGGCGCTCTGGATGATGGGGGCAGTTCCTCTGCCCCTCTGCCAGTGAGCGAGGTATCTGATGAGGCACCATTACTGAGGAGTACCCAGATGTGGCGCTGGACACTCCCTCCCGGGCGGGGCCAGCACGGGCTCCACTGGCCAGAGGACGACCGCCAAGGTCATCAAGGCCAACAGGACAGCAGAGTCAGCAGCTGTCTCCAATGCCGGTGCCAGCGAAGGGGGAGCAGCCAGACGTAGCACCCAGAAACGTAAGTTTAAAGCACCTTAAGCACAAGAGGAAGAGGTCATGGTTGCCTTTTGTTCCCCCATTTTGTTTTACTCTTTTTAATGATGTGAACAACAACACCGGATATTGTCCTGTTCAATAATACGTGAGTTCCAGCATTAAATTACATTTGTCTTTGTGTTATTGGCCTGTGTATGTTTCAGTTGTTCTGTAGGTGCAGGGTAGGCCAGTATGTAATGCTGGACGTGGGTGGCTCGAAACTTTATTGCACGGGCACTAAGTGTATCTTGGGGGCAAAGGAAAGGGTCATTTCTGCGACCCAGGATGGTGGCAGCAGGGCCTGGCCTGAGGTGTTAGCTCTTATTTGGCAGCCTCGCTGAAAGAGGGTTGGATCAAGGCATCCCTGGTATCCCTGCCTCCCTGGAGGTTACTGAGGTCTGACTCCACACCCTCAGCATTCTCCTCACCGTGTTCCTCTTCTGAATCACTACTGGACTCATCATCTGTGGCCTGCGCAGCTGTATCAACATTCTCTTCCTCCAAGGGGTTCCCCTTGCCAGTGCCAGATTGTGGAGAGCGCAGCATGTAACCACAATCAGTGAAACCCGCTCTGGGGGTATTGGAGTGCTCCCCCTGAATGGTCCAGGCATTGGAAGCGCATCTTCAGAAGACCTATGGTTCTCTCTACACCGCCCTTATGAAGCTATGGCTTCTGTTGTACTGCTCCTCCACCTCTGTTCTTGGGTGGCGAAGAGGGGTCATGAGCCAACCTTTCAATGTATAGCCCTTGTTACCCAGCAGCCATCCATCCAGCCGGGCTGGAGTACTGAAGAGCCCTGGCACCTGGGAGTGTCTCAGGATGTAGGCTTCGTGGGAGCTGCCTGGGTACCTTGCACAGACTTGTAGAATCAGCATCCTGTGATCACACACTATCTGCACGTTCATGGAGTGGAAGCCCTTCCTGTTGATAAAGGTACCGGGCTCAGCCGCTGGCGCCTTGATAACCACACGTGTGCAGTTGATTGCACCCTGGGCACGGGGGAACCCAGTGATCACAGCAAAGCCTCTGGCTCACTCAGCCTGGCTGGCCTCGTCCGTACAGAAATGAATGAAAGTCAATGTCCACCTGAACAGAGCTTCTGTCACCAGCTTGATGTAACTGTGGACAGCTGATTGGGAGACTCCACAAAGATCCCCCACTGAGCCCTGGAAAGAGCCGGAGGCATAGATGTTGAGGACCCCTGTGACCTTCAGAGCCACTGGCATGGGGTGTCCACCCACACAGTCGGAAGTGATCTCAGGCCCAATCATCTGACAAATGGAGGTCACGCTCTCCCTGGAGAGGCGGAGCCTCCTTCGGCATTGCACCTCGAACATATTGAGGTAGCTGCATCGCCGCCTGTAAACCCTGGCAGCTGGATAGTGGCATCTTCTGCGGCCCCTAATGCCTTGGACCACCTGCTGACCCTGCGCCCCTTGTGCCTGCACCTCTCCTCCCACAGGTCCCTCCCCTGGAAATTGCATAGGGACACCTGACCTCCTCTCCCTTCTGCCCCTCTCTCCCTCCTCAGAGGAGGAGGTGCCTCCAGCGGAGACCACAATCCCCATCCCCAGGGTAAAGGAAGACTGGCTGATACCTGGAAGGGTCCACATGGTCTAAGTCCTCAAGAGGCCTTGAAGACACCAATGAGTCCTGAAATTACGTGTGGAAATGCTAAGAATGAAGCCCTGATCAGAGATGAAGCTGCCAAGCACCAAGAAGCAACCAGCAGCAAACTATCTCCAAAACTCCTCTCTACTCACACTGGAAATGCTGCTGACCATTATTATCCCGCCTGTGGATGAGGTTTTGCAAATTGTGGGCTGCCCGACTGCCCGTTTTGCCCATGTGACGAGTGAGAAATCGCACGGGCAACGTTAAATCGCTGCCAATTGGGTTGTCAAGGGCCTTGACTGGCCCCTTAATTCATGCCAGGCACGGCTCCAACTCCCGCTCATGCCCACCGGGCGAAAAATCATGCGAGTGCGTGATGATGTCAGGAGGCTCACCCGACGTCATCGCGCGTTATTTTCCATTCGTTCGGGTTGGGCACGCGCCCGCCTGACGAGCGAGAATCTCTGCCCATAGATTTCCATTCGGCCCAACTGGTCCCTGTTGGTGTTTCTGTTCCACATGAGCCTCCTCCCACCCCTCTTCATCCAACTCTGTCAGCCAATCCTTCTATTCCTATCTCCCTCATATGCTTATCTAGATTAAGCATATCTCTGACATTCACCTCAACCATTCCCGTTGTGGTGGCGAGTTCCACATTCTACCACCCTCTGGCTACAGGAGTTTCTCCCAAATTCCCTATGGATTTATTGACTTGGATGGGGGACTGAGTGTATGTTGATTGAGGGATAAGCATTGGCCAGGGCACCCTCGTCCTTCTTTGAACTGGTACCATGTGGTATTTTACATTCCCCGGAGAGAGCGGGCTCCAGTATGAGTTAGCCTTTCGGGCTGAGATTAGAAAATAGAAATATATTTTCAATGTCACATCCAATCACGTTATCAGTGGGGGTTAGACAGCAGTCTTGCCACTGGGTCAAAGCCTTGACCAAGTAGGACTGTGGGAGTACCAGTAACTGCAGGGAATGAAAAAGGTGGCTCTGCACCTCATTCTCAAGGTGCAACTAGGGACGGAGCAATAGATGCCAGCCTTGCCAGTGAGGCTCACATCCCAAAAACTAATAAAAGGAAATATCACTGAGCAAACTAGCACTCACTCTGATCCAGGGCAGCTGAGTGTAAAGTGACACCCAGAGCTATCTTCACATTATTCTTATATTACCCAAGCAGGAAGAAAAATGTTATTGAAGATAACAATTACTGGGGTCACTTCAGTGCGTATGAATCGTTTTAAAACCAGAATGGAGGAGAAAGAAAACAATTGCTCTAGCACTCTAATCCAAATCGAACAGAAGTGAAAGTGAAGAACTGGAGAGATCCAGAAGCAGAGCGGAATGGGTGTCAATGCCTCTGAACCCAGTGTGGCCTTCCCTTCAGCTAAGGCTTACAAAACGGAGTCACAAAGGCCTGTAATGAACCAGATGTCTCAGGAATTAAAATTTGAAAGTTGTACACTCAACCATTAACTCTCTGAGTCAGAAGGTTGTGGGTTTATAGATCCCCCTCCAGAGACTTGAGCACAAAAGTCCCGGCTGACGCTCCCAGCGCAGTACTGAGGGAGGGCTGCACTGTCTTTCAGGCAAGATGTTAAACCGAGGCCCCATCTGCCCTCTCAAGTGGAGGTAATAGATCTCATGGCACTATTTCGAAAAAGAGCTGGAGAGTTTTCCCTAGATAATACTGGTCCCTCAATCAACATCACAAAAACTCTTTATCTGGTCACTGCCACATTACTGCTTGTGGGATCTTGCTGTGTATAAATTGACTGCCATGTTTCCTACATTACAACAGTGACAACACTTCAAAAAGGTACTTCATTGGCTGTAAAGCACTTCGGGACACCCAGAGGTCATGAAAGGTGCTATATAAATGCAAATTCATTCTTTAAAATGCAACAAATGCATTGGGCAAAGGATTAATTTCACTGGCTTCAATCAATGCCCAGTAAAACTGCAGTGGGTTTTTCTCTTCTGGTCAATCTTTTCCAGATGTCTGTCGTGCTGGGTCGCATGCTGTGCTTTTATTTGCCAGTTTTATGAGTTTATTACTAAATAATGCATCCTGGTGTACAACATGTCGAATAAAATTGCAAATTGTGAGATCAAAGAAAAAAGTGACAAATTGAGCAAATTTTTAAAAACCAATAATTTATTCTACCAATTAGTCTGTTCATGTGACTGAATAATTTCATATTGAGATATTGGCAGCCCTCTGGTACCTTATGATTAGGAACTTGCCGGTGGATAGGTAAAGCAGTGCTTTCGATTAGTGCCTTGGTGGGTAGCACTCTCTTGTCTCTAAGTCAGAAGGACGCGGGTTCGCATCTCACTCCTGAGACTTGAGTACAAAGTCTAGGCTCAATACTGGGTTGTGCAGCAGTATCAGAGATACCATCTTTCCAATGAGAAGTTAAAACCGAGGCCAGTTTGGAGGAGTGCAGAGAATCTCTCCATGGCTTCAACTGTCCCTATCTCTGTGAGCTCCTCCATCCTCACAACGCTCCGAGATATCTACACACCTCTAATTCTGGCCTCTTGAGCATCCCCAATTTTAATCGTTCCACCATTGGTGCCTAGTCTCTAAGCTCTGGAATACCCTCCCTAAACCGCTCCCTCTTTCTGCCTCGCATTCCTTCTTCAAGATGCACCTTAAAACTCACCTCTTTGACCAAGCTTTCAGGCACCTGGCCTAATATCTCCTAATGTGGCTCAGGGCTCATACCTTGTTTCATAACGTTCCTGTGAAGCACCGATGTTTCATTACATTAAAGGTGTAATTTGCCGTTGAGGTCTGGAGGGCTGGAAGAGATTACAGAGAGGGTGAAGCCATGGAGGGGTTTGAACACAAGGATGAGAATTTTAACATTGAGGTGTTGCCAGATTTGGAGCCAATGAAGGTCAGAGAGCAGAGGAAGGTGATGGATGATCGGACTTGGTGTGATTTAGAAAATGAATAATGAAGGACAAGAAAAGACTCTCCGGTCCATCCAGCCTTTCGCACACAACTGTGATACCCTATGGATCATAAATGGACACTCCCCAGCTCACCAAAGAAGCAAGGTGATCTCCAGGGACCGACGAGAAGCCAGATACAGTTAATAATGAAAACTAAAATCTAGGGAGTTCCTTTCTGATTCCCTTAGGTGATCGAGACTAGTTCTAGACATCACCCCAAGCCTTGATCATTCTATGGAGTACCTGCCTCTTGTACAAGGTGATCTGCTCTCCAGGCAGAAACCGCACCAGCTCTCGCTTGAATTCAGTGAGTCAGCGTCCAGAGTCAGCCTGTTCCAGAGCTTCAGTGTTCTGTGGAAAAAAAACCAATCTCCTGACATTGATCCTAGATCTCGTCTCACACAAAATGAAATTGTGACCTCTTCACCTCCAGAATCTATTTAATTGGAACAGACTGTCAACTCAAAACACTATTGTTTTCAACATCTTCAAAACTTCAATCAGATCACCCCTAAGTCTACGTTTCTCCATAGTGTGGAGTCTCAGTTCTTTCAGCCCATCTTAATAAGTTAAGATGCTTCAAACTGCGAGTTAATCTAGGGGCCTGTCCTCTGCAAAGGCCTTTTCAAAGCCTCAATATCACCCCTGTCGAGAAAAGCCCATTTGAATGAACAGTGCATCTTCCCTGTCCTGAGCCATTTCTTGCCCTAAGCAACATCCTCATAGGAACAGCAGGAGGCCATTCAGCCTCTCAATCCTGTTCTGCCCACCATTCAGTTAGATTATGGCTGATCTGGAGTTTAACACCATTTACCTATCCTGGTTCCATAACCCGAAACAACTCTGTCTACAAAATAAAATCAATCTCAGTTGGATAATTTTCAACAGCCTCAGAAGCCCTCTGGAGGAGAGAGTTCCAGATTTCCATCACCCTTTGTTTGGTGAAGTGCTTCCTGACATCACCCCCTAATTTTAAGGTTCTACCCCCTTGTTCTGGACTCCCCCCCTCCACCAGAGGAAATAGTTTCCCTCCCTCTGTCCTATCAAATCCTTTCATCATCTTAAACACCTCAATTAGGTCACGCCTTAATCTTTCATACTCAAGCTTAGTCTGTTCAACCCATCCTCATAAATCTTCCCTTTACCCCCTTTAGCCATTTGGTAGCATTCTGATAATTATTTTAAAACTGTTTTCCCAATCAATTCTGCGACCCGTACCAATTTAAATAAGGACACAGTCATCACCGAAGCAATGGATAGGGCAAGAAACAGAAAATGCTGGGAAAACTCAGCAGATCTGGCAGCATCTGTGGAGGGAGAAACAGAGTTAATGTTTCGAGTCCGTATGACTCTTCTTCAGAGCTGAAGAGAAGTGGAAATGTGATTAAATTTACACTGTTTAAGTGGGGGGTGGCGGTGCAGCAGGTGAAGCTGGATAGAAGGCCAGCGATAGGTGGGGACAAAGGAGGGATTGACAAAGATGTTATGAACTAAAAGACAAAGGGTGTATTAATGGTAGTGGTATTTCCACTTCTCTCTTCAGCTCTGAAGGGGGGTCATACGGACTCAAAACGTTAACTCTGTTTCTCTCTCCACAGACGCTGCCAGACCTGCTGAGCTTTTCCAGCACTTTCTGGTTTTTTTTCAGATTTCCAGCACCTGCAGTATTTTGCTTTTATCTTACAATGGATCGAGCAGCGGTTTTGTCAGCTTTAAATGGTATTTCCAGCTCAATGATGGTGATAAGAATATTTGGCAGTGATTCATCTGTTGGACTTAAATGGAAATTGCTGATTGAAAAATAAACAAATAACACGAAGCAACATTAAGGAATCTCTTGCTGTGTGACACGCTCATTGAAGCATCCCAGGGCTTTGCCACAGAACAAAACCAGATATCTAGAAAATAATTCAAACCAATGTTAAATCTTTCAACCCCTGTCAATATTTATCTTTCAACCAACATCACTAAAAGGAGATAATCTGATCATTATCTATTTGTGGGATCTTGTTGTGCGCAAATTGTGTCCTACCTAATGACAGTAACTATACTTCAAAAGCACTGCATTGACTGCTAGGCGCTTGGGGACATCTTGAGGTCATGAAAGACACGATTATAGATACAGGGCCTTTGTTTTCTCCCCTCCTCTCCTGACCCCACTAGACTCGTGAGTTGTTTTATGTTTCTCAGGAGTCCTAGTAGGTAAATGGAGTTTAGATATAGATTAACCATGATGTCATTGAATGGAAGAATAGGCAACTGAGAGGCTGAATGGCCTCCTCCTCTTCCAATCATCCTATTGTATTGTATTTCACCCAAGTGATCATTATCCAGTTTAGACAGCAAGTGTTGGCAATTCACTCTGAGGATCAGAGAAAAGTCTTGGTCCTTCCCTCACACTTACCACTTTGTGAAAAATAGTGGTGTTAAAGGACTGTGTCACATTCTCGCATCAGTAAGAGTTCTCTGTTCTCACTCACTTTTCTCCTTAGCTTTCGAAAGAGTTTGCTTCAAATTTTATAATTTTATCTCCGGTATTTATTTTTGATGCGAGGGAAGAGGCAAAGAGCCACAAATAAAATAAGACGTCAACTTTTGGCCACAGATTTGAATTGCCTGAGACTCCCACAAATCAATAGTGTTCGCAAAATCCAATAAGTTGGCTGCATGGTGAAACTTTGGATGAAATTATTAAATAAAAACTGATTACGATCAATGTAAAAAGTCTGGGAAACCATCTGTGATTACCTACAAAAACTGAAAACCAAGGACATCGCAGGATCATTTCTATCCTATACACATGAAATTCTGTCACTTATTTTCTTAGAATGAGTGGGCAGTGAAGGAGGCTATTCATCCCTGTGTGTCAGCGCAGCTCTTTGAAAGACCGATCCGATTAGTCCCACTCTACTGCTTGCTCCTTATAGCCCTGCAAATTCTTTCCTTTCACTTATTTACCCAACTCCCTTTCGAAAATTACTATTAAATCAGCTCCCACCACCCTTCCAGGCAGTGCACGCCCCAGCATAAGGGGTGAGTGCAGAAGTGGGAGGAGAAAGAGGAGAGAGCAGAGGGCTGCTTCAAGTCAATTCGTTTGTCCAATTTTCATGACATTTTATTCCTGCCGCTTCTTAGCTTGCGTGATGTAATGTTCCAGAGCGCAACGAAAGTTCCCCTCCATGCCAACGGGGTTGATTAAGATTACGGTTCCAGCAATTTGTGAATTTTATTTTCATTGCTAAAAGAATGGTGTATTTTTTCCATGACTGCTGGGTTTAGGGCTGAGGTTACTTCAAGCTGTGCAATGGTGAAGATGGATCTATTTTTTTCCTTTCTGTCTGATAATGAGCATCCTGTTAGTGTCTGGCAGTCTAACACACAGGGCCATAATGTCTGGCCGTCCATGACAGGGGAGTCTCATATACTGGAATCAGTCCTTAAGTTACGCTTTTATTGACGTTGACATTTGTTTGAGGCCATTTGTTTCCCCAGGCCAGCAATGCCTCAAACTTAAAATTGCCATCCCTCTATCGCTGAAATCTCCTCCAGCCCCACAATGGGCCTCTCCAGTTCTGGCCTTTGGCACATCCCTGATTTCCATCGCTCTCCACCTTCAGGTGCCTTCAGCTGCCTGGGCTCTGAGCTCTGGAATCGCTTCCCTAGACCTCGCTGACTCTCCCTCTCATTCCTTCTTTCAGACGCTCCTTAAAAGCCACATCTTTGGCCAAGCTTTTGGCCACTTGCCCTCTTATCTCCTTATATGGCTGGTGCCAAATTTTTGTCTGATAACACTCCTGCGAAGCACCTTGGAGTGTTTTATTACATGACTGGCACTCTGCAGACACAAGTTGTTGGCACCTCGGCTCATCTCAAGAGGAGAGGGGGAAAGTGGGGAAGCGACGAGGTGGAGTGAAGAGAAATCAAAATGGAACCAACATAATCTAAGGGCGGAACTTTCCGTGCCCACTGGCATCAGGCATGGAGGGCGTGGGCGGACAATATGGCGGCAAGGGCAAAAATTGGTTTCACGCCAACGATTGCAACTGTCTGCTCCACCCATCAATAGCGGGCCACATTTCCACGCCACAGGACATCAGGAACCTCATTGTAATATATCTGCATATTATTATAATCCCAGCTCGCCGGAATCACCCCCCAACCCCCACCACGCTGGATCACCCGAGCATGTCGGTGTGATTGCACCCCGACGTGTTTCACAACTGTATTTATAAGACATGAACCTGGTGAGCTGATCTTCAAGGGGAACTCAAAGGTGAGTGCACAGGAACCTTGTGCAGTTGGACCTCAAGGTTGAGGGGCCGTGCATTCAGGCGAGGGCACAGGCAAGTCGCTTTTGCCCGGCTGGCTGACAGTGCGGTGCCAGGGCAAGGGCTGCCCTGTGGCAGAGGCGAGTTGGAGGGGAGCAAGGGCTGCCCTGCGGTTGATGGTAGTGCACAGGCAAGGGGGATGGGGTGAGGGGAAGCGGCCATGCATTAGGGGAACCTGGTATAAAGTGACCATTCCTCCACAGCTGAGACAGTCCAGACACAGCCAATGCGATATGCTTGGAGTCGGGCCTCTAGCTTATCTGCCCACTCAAGCAACACAGAGGCCTGAAAGTGCCACCAAACACGCCAGAGCTTCAGGCAAACCAATGACTGCAGAACAATTGGATGACTGCGCATATTGTACAATCTCACTGCTAAATCTGGCCATGGTGCAGTCACTGGTGGGGACGCTCACAGCCCCTTGCAATGTCATCATCTTGGTTTGGGCCAGTCTCCCCCATGGTTCAAGCTAACTGTGCAGCCTTGCAGTGCGGGTTAGGAGAATGTCTGTGCCTGAGCTGAGAGCACAGCATGAAGTCCAGTGGGCAAAGCTGCTGCCAATTGGTCAGGTGGAGTGGGGCGGAGGTGGGTGGGGTTTCGGGCAGCAATGCAGCGCACTAAACTCTGGCCATCCAAGTGGTGGCCAGCACCCTCTGGGATGTGTTAAGGGGCCTTCACACGTAACCAAGAGAAGTTCTTAGTACACCCAAGCTAACCCCCACGTCTCTTTCCTTTATCCTGCAGGAGGAGTACATCAGGAGCATGGGGCCTGGTGATCTGGCTGTCTGCCTCATGGTGTACAGGGAGTGCAGGCGAAGGAGAAGAGGGTGACACAGGTGCCTGGCTGGGCAGAGGGAGAAGTAGCACCCCCAGGAAGAAGGGGCAGCTGGGCATTCGACGCCAAAGTGCCACAGCGTGCCATCGCTGGTTGGCACCTAGCTAGACCCAGGGTCTACAGACAGTGCCTGTCATTCCATAGATGACCA
The DNA here is from genome assembly GCF_964194155.1 of Cetorhinus maximus. Taxonomy (NCBI): domain Eukaryota; kingdom Metazoa; phylum Chordata; class Chondrichthyes; order Lamniformes; family Cetorhinidae; genus Cetorhinus; species Cetorhinus maximus. The sequence goes on from NC_135882.1 coordinate 5,612,783, forward strand.
AGAACCAGTGTTGCTAAAGACTGTGCGTATAAGGGAACTGGTTGGTCACATATGCCACCTGCCGCAGGATTTGGCGCCAAGGGGACATGGAGGGCATCCACTGCCAGTGGCCATGAAAATGACGGCAGCGCTCAATTTTTATGCCAGCGGTTGCCTTCAGGGCTCCACAGGTGACCCCTGTGGCATTTCCCAGGCCTCCACCCACAAATGCATCCATGAGGTCAAGGACGCCATCTTTGTGAAGGTACACTCAGGCTGCCTCCACCTCCGCTGTGGACATCGGAGGAGCACCAAGACATAGCGGCAGGGTTAGGAATGTTAAGAAGTTGTAGTTGCACAGCCTGGGCACACGTATTAATCACATGTACATAATGTTCACTATTGTAAATAAACTCCCAAGAATGTCTCCTTGCCTATGGCTCCTTGTTATGATGAGCAGTGTTCGTGTCACTCAGAAGTGAAATCTTGGTGGATGCCCCTGGGGTGTGCACCTGCTGATCCTCCTCCCTATGGGTGCCCGAGGGCCCTTGCTGACTCCTTGAGGAAAAGGGGAAGCTGGAGTGAGATGGAGCACCCCCGCACCCCTCTGGAGTTGACACTGTTGGCGGCCAACCATGGAATTGAGCCCACACAGGACCAATGTCCTGGACCAAGGTCTCCATGGCAGCCCCCATCCTACCAGTGTTGACCTTGGTGTGTTGCAATGCCGGCGCTATCCTCTTAGACTAAATGCGGATGGACTCCTCCATCATGCCTTGCAATCTGAGGAGTGCAGCGGACATCCCTTCCTGATGTTCCCGAGCTTGTCTTTGCAGCTCCAGCAACTGTGACATGATTGAGTCCAGAGGCTCGTCATCTGACTCGGACTCAGCAACGTTCTGGCCTCCAGCAGCCCTCCGAGTGCGGGGGACCTGGGAAGTCCCTGCCTCCACCTGCTGGGGATCAGACAGTGCGATGTGCTCACCAGACTGTGACCCTGAGGCTACTCTAGAACTAGGTCCCACCAAGGTGCGTGTCTCTGCACTGGTGAGGGGTGTGGGTGAGCGCTGTGACGGGTCTTCAATTGGGGGTTTCAGCAGATTCCTCTTCCGAGGTGTCTTTGGGGCTTGAGTTGAGACCCTGGGTCATGGACTCCCTCGGCTGTTTCCCAGATGTGCCTGTGGAAACAAGGGGAGATAATTAGTGCATGGCAGTGGCCTGTGAAACAGGACACATCACTCACAGCATGGTTGTCTGATGGATGTCGCACTGCTGGATCCTCACTTGGTAGAGCACAGCCGACCTCACTGACAGCACAGGACCGGTACAGATTGACGCCGGCCAGCTGTGTGACACTATTTTCAAAGTCCGTGAGGACCTTGATGCCGGGCATTCCTCCACCAGTCGGCAACCTCTCCCTTTTGTTGTGTGCCAGCTTGTCCTGCATGAATACAGATGAAGAGAGTGTAAGCAAGACACCTGCCAGGCCAGAAGAGAAGTATGGCTGGCAGGTGTGGGCATTGAGTGGTGCCATGGATGGGATGAAGACAATGAAGGTGTGTGTGAGAGAATGAATGGTGATGTCCCTTGAACTGGCAGTGAGTGGATATGGGATGTGTTTGTGAGTGTGTGAGTCGAGAGTGATAGGAAAAGTGAGTTACCCTAGAGGAAGGGAGGAGATTATTCACCCTCTTTCGGGACTGGGTGGCTGTCCTCTGTTGCAGGGCGTTGGCGCTGACCAGCACTGCCACCACCTCCCAAGCTGGGTTGGTGATGTTGCTGCCCCTCCTGCAGCCAGAGCGGGCGTTGGATGGCATCCAAAAGGTGCTCGAGGGGCACATCATTAAACCGGTGGGGTGGGGCGGTGGGGGTGGGGTAGGCGCTGCAGTCTTCCAGCCTTTTGGCTTTGCAGCAGTCGTGGGCTGGAAACACTGAGAGATGTGTGCACAGTCGGGCTTCAGTCATGATGCCCGGAGTGAGGGAGCAGCTGGGTAAAGGCATGGCGGGCGAACGAGAGCCTGCCTACCATCGAAATGATGTGTTTCCCATCAACGCACAATTAATAAGAAGGCAGGCTTGGGAATTGGAAAAGCTGCCATTGTGGCCAGCGGGTAAGAAGCTTTTTTCCTAGCCTCTACAGCGCTTAGCGCAAATCTGGGACCACCCCACCCGCAGTGTTGGCTGTTCTCAATATGCAACCTTCGGTTAGAGCGGACACGTAAATGGCAAAGGAGTAGAAAGATATGATGATAGGTGAAGGGGTGGGATGAGGTTCGTGTGGAGCGTAAACACCAGCATGGAGCACCTGGGCCGAAGCTATTTCTGTGCTGGAAGTTCAATGATTCTATGTTAAAAAGGATATTTCTGTTGGTGAGTATGGGGAGTTAGGATGCAGATATTACTGAATGGTGGAACACACTTCAGGGGCTAATTAGCCTCCTCCCGCTCCTATGTTCCCATATAAATAGCAGCAGCATACAGAAGTTGAAAAAATGGATGCTATCTTAACAGTTGGGCACAGAGAACTTTATGGATGAACTATAGAAAATGCCATGCAGGTCATTTGAAATGAAGTCAGGGACAAGCCAGAAGGGGACATGTATGTGGGTGATTTCTCTAGGGAGGTTATCCCCTCTATACCTTCTGCCCTACAGTTTTATGTTGGTGCCATAAACCTATTGTTACCCTTGTCACACTGCCAACCTGTTTCCTTCAAGTTCAAGCCTGTTTTTAGTTTACTTTTTGGCCCTGTGCCAACTTTTAGTTACCCAATCTATCATTATTAACCCAGTCCCGTCAACATGAGCAGGACTAGGGTGAGGGTTACTTGTGGCACATTGTCCCCCTCGTCTCCACAAGCAGTCAGGTGCTGACCCCAGCTACCTCTTGACTCTGCAACCCACCCATTCCATGTTCCTTTTCAGCACAACTACTCTTCTCTTACACAAAAAAATCAATCAAAATGCCGGAAAAAGATCCATATTTTGGGTGTGGAGCTTTCTGTGTTTGATTCCACCTCGAACCGAGGCAACCCTTTTGCTCCCTATCAATCAACACAAAGATTTGACAACGGGCCACATAACCACCTGTCCCTGAAAGTCATTTATTCAGAATTTTAACAAAGGTTTTGTTCAAACAAATGCACCCACCCTGAGATGCCACTTTGCCAAGGAGCAGTGACTACAGCTACAGAGCAGAGAACTCCCCCATCATTCGGGTGTACGCATTACGCATCTGCAAAAGATAATCACACAGATTACTTACTGAAATGCAACTATCGAATCATAAGGTGCAGAAGATGAGCATTCAGCCCATCGTACCTCTGCTAGCTCTTTAAAAGAGCTATCCAATTAGTCCCACTCCCCCAGCTCTTTCCCCATAGCCCTGCAATTTTTTTCCTTCTATTTATTCAATTCCCTTTTGAAAACTCCTATTGAATCTAGTTCCACCGCCCTCAAGCAGCGCATTCCAGATCACAACAACTCGCCGTGTAAAAGAAGAATTCTCCTCACCTCTCCCCTTTGGTCCCTTGGCCAATTACCTTCAATCCATGTCCCTCTGGTTATCGACCTTCCTGCCAGTGGAAACAGTTTCTCCTGATTTACTCTTATCAAAACCCTCCATCATTTTGAACACCTCTATTAAATCTCCCCTAATGGGGGACAATCCTAGCTTCTCCAGTCTCTCCACATAACCGATCCCAATCATATACCAGCAAAGTGTAATTCCTTATGTACAAGGTAAACTTTATTTATTCTCATACACACTTAACACTTTATATTGTGTACAATTTACATTGAATTTACAGCACAGGTACAGGCCATTCAGCCCAACTGGTCCACGCCAGTATTTATACTCCACATGCGTCTTCTTCAACCTCTTTGACCTTTAACCCTTTAACCCTCTATTCCTTTCTCCCTAATGTGCTTAACTACCTTCCCACTGAATGTACTATTCACCCCAACTACTCCACGTGGTAATGAGTTTCATATTCTAACCTCCCTCTGGGTTTACCTTGAAACCACATTCGATGTATAGTTAGATAAACTAAATGGTAGGACTTCTCATAACGAAATACAGATATTGAACAATGTGACGCTTAGCATACAATGAGGTTAATATGAGATCATGAGCAGCTACAGACAACTTTAAGGCATTAATCAATGCTTTCCCAACCTGAAAATGTCCTTGAATGAAATCTAGGGTGTGTCGATCTGTCCAACATGTCGAAATGTTTCACCATTACCACATTTTCCCAGTTGCTTCTCTTTTCTCCCTGCCTTTCTCAAAACACTGACTCATTCTGGGGCATGGCCATTCCTCATGTGTGAGACCAGTCTGCGTCCAGAATGTTCAGTCATGGAGGTTGGGATGGTGTGTCACTGGCAGGTCTCAGGCCCCACGCCCATCTGTTTCCCAGGAGGGGTCACTGGATAGTGGGAGGAACAGAAAAACTTTCTGGAGCAGAGAAAGACAGGCCAATGATCCCACCTGCACCTCCGCCCTCATTCGAGTCCAGTTAACCCAGTGAGATTCCAGGATTGACCCTGTGACCTTCCAGGTCTGAGCCAGGCAGTGTCGCTGTAGACTGAGCAGCTGATCTACTGGACGGGCCAATCAGATTGTTTTGGATGTGATTGCATAACCCTGTTCTAAATGGAGGGCAAAGGGCAAAGTTCGCCCGCACTGTTAGCATCGGTGACATTTGTGTATAAAATAAATACTTAGGCCGTAATGCACTTTCACACAGTGCTGCTCAAACTATTTCCCCTTCCTCACCAAACCAAACCTTCCCCTCAACTTAAATAAGAGCAAAATACTGCGGATGCTGGAAATCTAGAACAAAAACAAAATTACCTGGAAAAACTCAGTAGGTTTGACAGCATCTGCGGAGAGGGATACAGTTGACATTTTGAGTCCGTATGACTCTTCATCAGAACTAAGGCATATAGAAATGAGATGAAATGTAAGCTGGTAGAAGGGGCAATCTCATTTCTATACTTCCCCTCAACTTCCCGTTTCCCTAGTCCTTAACGTTCATCTCTCCCTAATTTCTCCCTCCTCCCCTAACCCCATCCCCTCTCCCAACTTAACTCATCCATGAGACCCACTTCTGGGTCCCATGAACCCATTTCCCATTAAACTTTTGATCAGCTTTCCTCCTTGACCCCTATGCTGGTGAGCATTATAAATACTTTCCTCTCCTCGAATACCGCGCCTCTAAAATTGCTATCGACATCCCCTCCTCCTCAATAGAACCCCACTAACCCCTCTGTATATGAAAGGAGCTACCCACCCCTCAAACCTCCCTTTCCTCACCAAAGTCCTTCAACGTGTTGTTACCTACAAAATCTGTGCCCAGCTGTCCTGCAACTCCAAGTTTGCAGTCAGGTTCCTGCCTCTGAATTGAAACAACTCTAATCAGCCCCAAGTCCCATCCCCCTGCATCCTCTGACATGGCCAGCAACAACATTCTCCACCAACACTTGCACTTCCTTATCCACCTCAGTGGAACAGCCCTCCCTGGGCCGTTCCTATGCCCAATTATAATGAGACCCCCCTCGAGCAAGGCCTTCTGTTCCTGCCCCCCCGCATCGTGAACCCAGCAATGGGAGGCGGAGCCCCCTAGTGCTATGGCATCTCAATAACTTTCAGTAGAAGCATCTGGGTCACCAGAGGTGGTACTGGATATCTGCAGGTAAATGGTAATTGCCATCTATTATACATTGCCAGTCATGGGCGAAAGCCTCCTTTGGTGCTTTCTCATCTGACTGCAATCACTACCCGTGCCCTTAGAACAAAGGTAAAGACAAGGGTCTAAAGGAAAGGGCTTCACTGTGGATGGGACAATGACTTCCAGGTTCCAACAATAGTAAGCTCAAAGTTCCAATTCCTTCAACAAGGATACAGATCTTCACCATCTTCAACTCCAAATGTCCATTATCCCTCTCAGGACCTCTACCACACAAAAGAACAAGAGCAGCAGATAGATGGGAACACCAGCACCTGGAAGTGCCCCTCCAAGCCACTCACCATCCTGACTTGGAAATATATCACCGTTCCTTCACTGCCGCTGGGTCAACACCCTGGAACTCCCTTCCTAACAGCACAGTGGGTGTACCTACACCACATGGACTTCAGCGGCTCAAGAAGGCAGCTCACCACCACCTTCTCAAGGGCAACAAATGCTGGCCCAGCCAGCGACACCCACCTCCTAGGAATCACTTCATTTGAAAAAAATTCAATTTCCTGGTGCCACCTGCGATGGTTTTTATACAGTGGCATTGTTTTTTTGCCTGTTGATTGGGGTTGGGAGGGGGGGTGGGGGGTGGGGGGGGGGTGTAGCGGAGGAGGGGAAGTCAGCATCGCAAGTTACATTTTCACTTCACTATCGCTCTTAAGCCGGAGGGAAGATTTCCATCAGACATTGAGGGCCTAGGTCTCACGTTTCTGTTTCCTCTGCTTGCAGGAAAATAGCAAAGCCTCTTCAGGCCTGGTGGAGAGATGATGTACCTTGCGTTTCCCTCATTGAGCATCCAAATAGGGGCGGCAGACAGTGCTCCCTCAATTTATTCTTTCTCACGCGGGATCTGTTGCAATGCGTGCTGCATTCAAGGCTGCTGTGCAGTTGCACATGTAGGTGCATTTTAACAAGCATGTTTGTGGCAGGCGGTCCATTTGTTGCACTAGCACAGTAGTTTCCAGAATGTTGCACAGCCCCACATCCACGCAACTTTGAGGGAACACCTGATGGTGGAAAGAGTTTTCTTTAAACTGATATTGATACACAATCGTGGTGTGTTGAGCTCACCTCATATAAAGTGCCTTTGGGACATTTTGTTACGTTAAATGCTCTGTATAAATGCAGTTTGTTTACGGCCTTCATACTAAAGTCCATGCCAGGTGCCTGAATTTGTAAACACTGCCCAATATGTTTGCCACTGACTGCCCCAATGCCAGTCCCACATGAACAGCAAGAGACCCAGCACAGCAGCAACAGAAGAAAGCCAGAGGTTGTTCTATTACCCGGCCAGTCTGTGTAACAATTGAAGATGACGTCATCTGGCGCAAAGGAATATGTAACAACAACAACAGCGACAGCCTGCATTTATACAGCACCTTTAACATGATAAAATGTCCCAAGGCGCTTGGCAGGAGAGTTTTACAGCAAAGATTTGACACTGAGCCACATAAAGCGATACGAGGGCAAGTGGCCAAAAACTTGGTCAATGACGTAGATTTAGAGTATCTTAAAGGAGGGGAGAGTTAGAACGAGGTAAAGAGGAAATTCCAGAGCTTAGAGCCTAGGTAGCTGAAGGCACAACTAGAGAGGAGAAGTGATTGGGAGATTGAAAACAGCATGAGAGGAGAGTCAGTCGGGAGATTGAAAACAGCGCGAGAGGAGAGGTGATTGGGAGATTGAAAATAAAAGGAGGGGAAGCTGAAGAGGAGCGGCCAGTGTGTGAGTGGCCCAGTGAAGGAGTGGAGCTTTGAGGCTTTGGCTCGAGAGGCTTAGGCGGGCAGAGGCTGAGGACGAGCTTGCTCCCAGTGAGGTTAGGTCGGGTAAGGTCCTTTAATTAAATTAGGAGTAGGTAATGGAGGCAGCAGTTGGGGCAGTCGAGTGCTCCGAATGCAGCATGTGGGAAGTCTGGGACAGCACAATTGTCCCTGATGACTACACCTGCAAAAGGTGCATCCAGCTGCAGCTCCTGACAAACCGAGTTAGGGAACTAGAGCTAGAGCTGGATGAACTTTGGATCATACGGGAGGCAGAGGCAGTAATAGACAGGAGTTTCAGGGAGACAGTCACTCCTAAAAGTCAGGGGGCAGGTAGCTGGGTGACTGTCAGGAGAGGGAAGGGGAATAGACAGAAAGAGCAGAGCACCCCTGTGGCCGTTCCCATCAACAATAGGTATACCGTTTTGGATACTGTTGGTGGGGACGACCTACCAGGGACAAGTTGTAGCGGTCGCGTCTCTGGCACCGAGGCTGGACCCTCAGCTCAGAAAGGAGGGAGGGAAAAGAGAAAAGCAGTAGTGATAGGGGATTCGATAGTTAGGGGGACAGATAGGAGGTTCTGTGAGAGAGATCGAGAATCCCGGATGGTCTGTTGCCTCCCTGGTGCCAGGGTCCGCGATATCTCGGATCGAGTTCTCAGTATTCTCAGGAGGGAGGGTGAGCAGCCAGATGTGGTGGTCCATGTAGGGACCAATGACGTGGAGAGGAAGGAGGAGGAGGTCCTGCAAAGAGAGTTTAGGGAGTTAGGTGCTAAGTTGAAGGACAGGACCTCCAGGGTTACGATCTCAGGAGTGCTACCCATGCCACGTGCTAGTGAGGCGAGAAATAGGAGGATAATGCAGCTAAATACGTGGCTAAGGAGATGGTGCAGGAGGGAGGGCTTCATGTTTCTTGACAATTGGGCTCTGTTCCAGGGAAGGTGGGACCTGTTCCGACGGGACGGTTTGCACCTGAACTGGAGGGGGACTAACATCCTTGCGGGTAGGTTTGCTAGTGCTGCTCCGGGGCGTTTAAACTAGATTCGCAGGGGGAGGGGAACCAGAGTGTTAGAGCAGATAGTGAGGTGGAGGAGGATAAAGGTCAAGCGAGGAATGCATGTATAGACAGAAATCAAAGGTTTGTACGTGATAGAAATGTTCTCAGGTGCATCTATTTCAATGCAAGGAGTATTGTCGGAAAGGCAGATGAGCTTAGGGCGTGGATTGGCACGTGGGATTACGACATTATTGCTATTAGTGAGACTTGGTTGCAGGAGGGGCAGGACTGGCAGCTCAATGTTCCGGGGTTCCGTTGTTTCAGACGTGATAAAGGGGGAGGGATGAAAGGGGGAGGAGTGGCATTACTAGTCAGGGAAAATATCACAGCTGTGCATAAGCAGGACAGCCCAGAGGGTTCGTCTACAGAGGCCATATGGGTGGAGCTGAGGAATGGGAAAGGTGTGACCACACTAATAGGGTTGTATTATAGACCGCCCAATAGTCAGAGAGAATTGGAGGAGCAAATCTGTAGAGAGATAGCAGACCGATGTAAGAAACAGAAAGTTGTGATAGTAGGAGATTTTAACTTTCCACATATTGACTGGAACTCCCATACTGTAAAAGGGCTGGATGGCTTGGAGTTTGTCAAATATGTTCAGGAAAGTTTTCTAAATCAATATATAGAGGTACCCACGAGAGAGGATGCAATACTTGATCTCATATTAGGGAACCAGACAGGTCAGGTGACAGAAGTATGTGTAGGCGAACATTTTGGGTCCAGTGACCACAATGTCATTAGTTTTAAGCTAATTATGGATAAGGATAGGTCTGGTCCTCGAGTTGAGATTCTAAATTGGAGAAAGGCCAATTTTGTGGAAATGAGAAAGGATCTAGGAAGAGTGGATTGGGATAAGTTGTTTTCTGGCAAGGATGTGTACATTAAGTGGAAGGCATTCAAAGGCGAAATTTTGAGAGTGCAGAGTTTGCATGTTCCTGTCAGGATTAAAGGCAAAGTTAACAGGCATAGGGAACCTTGGTTTTCAAGGGATATTAGCGATCTGGTTAAGAAGAAGAGAGAGGTGTATAGCAGATATAGGCAACAAGGAGCAAATGAGGTACTTGTAGAGTATAGAAAATGTAAGAAAATACTAAAGAAGGAAATCAGGAAGGCAAAAAGAAGACATGAGGTTGCTTTGGCAGATAATATGAAGGTAAACCCGAAGGGTTTCTACAAGTATATTAAGAGTAAAAGGATAGTAAGGGACACAATTGGTCCCCTTGAAGATCAGAGTGGTCGTCTATGTGTGGAGCCTCACGAGATGGGGGAGATCTTAAAACAGTTTTTTTGCATCAGTATTTACTCAGGAAACCGGCATAGTGTATAAGGAAGGAAGGGAAACAAGCAGTAGTGTCATGGAACATATAGGGATGAAAGAGGAAGAGGTGCTTGCTGCCTTACAGCGAATAAAGGTAGATAAATCCCCCGGGCCTGACATGATATTCCCTCGGACCTTGAGGGAGACTAGTGTAGAAATTGCAGGGGCCCTGGCAGAAATATTTAAAATGTCCTTAGCCACGAGTGAGGTGCCGGAGGATTGGAGGGTAGCTCATGTTGTTCCGTTGTTTAAAAAAGGGTCCAAAAGTAAACCAGGTAATTACAGGCCAGTGAGCCTGACGTCAGTAGTAGGTAAATTATTGGAAGGTGTTCTGAGAGATCGGATATACAATTATTTGGACAGCCAAGGGCTGATTAAGGATAGTCAGCATGGCTTTGTGCGTGATAGGTCGTGTTTAACGAACCTTGTAGAGTTTTTCGAGGAGGTTACCAAGAAAGTAGATGAAGGAAAGGCTGTGGATGTTGTCTACATGGACTTTAGTAAGGCCTTTGACAAGGTCCCACATGGGAGGTTAGTTCAGAAGGTTCAGACACTTGGTATCCATGGAGAGGTTGTAAACTGGATTCGAAATTGGCTTTGTGGGAGAAGACAGAGAGTGGTAGTGGATGATTGCTTCTCAGACTGGAGGTCTGTGACTAGTGGTGTGCCTCAGGGATCTGTGCTGGGACCATTGTTGTTTGTTGTCTATATCAATGATCTGGATGATAATGTGGTAAATTGGATCAGCAAGTTTGCTGATGACACTAAGATTGGAGGCGTTGTGGACAGCGAGGAAGGCTTTCAAAGCTTGCAGAGAGATCTGGACCAACTGGAAAAATGGGCCAGAAAATGGCAGATGGAATTTAATGCAGAAAAGTGTGAGATGTTGCATTTTGGAAGGATAAACCAAGGTAGGACATACACAATAAATGGTAGGGCACTGAGGAGTGCGGAGGAACAAAGGGATCTGGAATTCAGATACATAATTCCCTGAAAGTGGCGTCACAGGTAGACAAGGTTGTAAAGAAAGCTTTTGGCATACTGGCCTTCATAAATCAAAGTATTGAGTATAGGAGTTGGAATGTTATGGTGAGGTTGTATAAGACATTGGTGAGGCCAACTTTGGAGTATTGTGTGCAGTTCTGGTCGCCTAACTACAGGAAGGATATCAGTAAGATTGAAAGAGTGCAGAGAAGATTCACTAGGATGTTGCCGGGTCTTCAGGAGTTGAGTTACAGGGAAAGATTAAACAGGTTAGGACTTTATTCCTTGGAGCGTAGAAGAATGAGGGGAGATTTGATAGAGGTTTACAAAATTATGAGGGGTATAGACAGAGTAAATGCGAGTAGGCTCTTTCCACTTAGATTAGGAGAGATAAACACGAGAGGACATGGCTTTAGGGTAAAAGGGGAAAGGTTAAGGGGGGAACATTAGGGGGAACTTCTTCACTCAGAGAGTGGTGGGAGTGTGGAACGAGCTACCATCTGACTTGGTAAATGTGGGCTCACTCTTAAGTTTTAAGAATAAATTGGATAGATACATGGATGGGAGAGATCTGGAGAGTTATGGACTGGGTGCAGGTCAATGGGACTAGTGGAATAATATTTTGGCACAGACTAGAAGGGCCGAATGGCCTGTTTTTCTGTGCTGTAGTGTTCTATGGTTCTACCAAAGGTGGACTGGTTAAAATCGAGGATGGTCAAGGGGCCAGAATTGGAGGGGTGCAGAGATCTCGGAGGGTTGTGAAATTAGAGAAGAGTGCAGAGACAGGGAGGGAGCAAGGCCTTGGAGGGATTCGAAAACAAGGATGAGGAATTTTAAAATTAAGGCATTGCTTAACCAGGAGCCGATGTAGATCAGCAAGCAGAAGGGTGAGAGGTGAACAGGACTTGCTGTGAGTTAGGGCATGGATAACAGAGCTTTAGATGACACCAAGTGAATGGAGGGTAGAAGCCAGCCAGGAGTGCATTGAAATAGTCAAGTCTAGAGATAATGAAGGCGTGAATGGGTTGAGCTGAGACAGGGGCAAAGTCGAGCAATGTTACAGAGGTGAAAATAGTGATGGCACAAATATGAGGAGCTTATCTTGGAGTCAAATATGACGCCAAGATTGCAAAGTGTCTGGTTCAGCCTCGAGCAGCTGCCAGTGGGAGGTGGGAAGTTGGTAGCTAGGGAGTGAATGTTTTGGCAAAACTCAGCCAGTTGCGTGTATTTATTGAAAAGGATAGGTGCAAGGCTTTTATCCCAGTCAACCATTAGAACAATTTAAGGTGTATATCTGGCACCATTGACTGCGCATTCATCTCTGTGCACTACATAATATTAACATGTTGAACCACTGCCAACCTGGCACTGCTCGTTTCATTAATTTGATTAAAGCTTTAAACAGTGAAAAGATGAAAAACACTTACCGACTTTTAAACTACAGAGACAGAACAGGGAGTTGGCCTTGGAAGCCAATGACCCTTAGTTTACTAAGTGTGGCCGAGCTGATTTCCAGGGAGATATTTTGGTCAAGAACGTTAACTAATCCTATCTGTAGAGCGGGCCTTCATTCATTCGAGGCATAGTTACGCACAGGGTCAGAGGTCGCCTTGGGCCTATAGGCATTCCATTCCATGAGGACCCCCAGAAATGTTCTGACAATTAGTACCTTTGAACATGGTCAGCATTGTATTCATCATGTTGAGTGGACAGTTTGATTTTGGTAGTTTAATTAGCTGAGCTGGGTAACCATCGGAAAAAGTCTTTTTTATCGAAATCATGGAGCAAGGCCCATTTAGGCTTTTCCACACAGACTGCCAACTTCCTGGCAACCGGCCTTGGGTCTTTACTGTTTATTTATCCCCGTTTTGTAATCTATTTCACTCATAATGTCACTGCTTTTTATCTAGACGTGATCCTGACATAAGAAAAATAAATAAGAGCATCACCATTTTGTTACCTCTGTTAGGGGGCAACTACAACATGAATGGTCACAAAGAGTTCCTTCTAATAGTTCCCCTATATTATTAGTTACTTCACAAATAGATTGTTTCCTGAAGGAGGAAGTGTCACAGATACTTCCTCAACCAAAATAAACAACATTAAAGGTTGTTTAGATCTCCTTGTTAGTCTTCATCCTTAAAGCGCCAAAATAACAATATTTTGATGGCCAATGTTTTTGATCATTCTCATCTGTGCCTGATAAAGCAAGCAATGTTCTGGAATTTGAAAGAGGGAGTATATTTCCTTCGAAAGCTCAAGATACTTCTAAGACATGGCGTGTTATCCTCTGTTCTTTCGAAATGTGCGAATGAAACCTCGGCCTGTCGCTAATGATTAATCAAGTGCAATTTTTGGCAGCATCAGAAGCTTTTACCAATTTGAAGAGCCTTTTAGGATGTGCATTCAATCTCATCCATTTGGAGGTCTTCCCCAGAGAGCTGTTGAGGCTCGGGGCAAAGGTGGGGTGGGGGAGTTGGGGGGTGGGTGAGGTGGGTGTGTCAATTGAAAATGTTAAAACAGAGAGCGATAGGTTCCTGTTAGACCAGGGTGTTAACAGGCACGGGTCCAAGGAGGGTAGGTGGAGTTAAGGTACAGATCAACCACGATCTAATTGAGTGGTGGAGCAGGCTCGAGGGGCTGAGTGGTCTCACTCCTGTGATTCTAAACAAGATCACAGGGATGGAAGTAGAGAGAGTTTTAGTTTTAGAATCACTTTTTTTCATTCGTTCCAAGTGAGATCTAACTGGAACAGACAGATTTATGTTTATTACCCAACATTATCTTCATGTTCCATTATCAAAATGATAACTTCATGTTCCCATTATCAAAACATTTTTTAACAACGTTAGTTACAGGTACTGATGATCACTCTTTGTATCTCTATTGCAACTCCCACCTAGAGCTGTTCTTTTTCACTCAGAAAGCTAGTTGAAAGGCAGGCGGTTATAAAACTGAAGGGGAGGGAAGGCAAGTACATTGGGATTGGTGGTTGTTATTATCAACGGCCTCTTGCCCATCCCTGAATTTAATCGCTCCACCATTGGTGGCCATGCCTACAGCTGCCTGGGCCCTAAGCTCTGGAATTTCCTCCTTCTCTCCACCCCTCTACCTCTCTCTCCTCCAATATGTCACTCCTTAAAATCCCACCTCTTTGACCAAGCTAATATTTCCTTATATTGATTGGGTCAAATAGCGCTTCTGTGAAGTGTTTTGGGATGTTTTACTACCTTACAGGCACTATGTGAATGCAAACTGTTGTTGTTGTGGTGGAAACTAATTCAATGATAACTTTCAAAATGTCTGCATTTCAAAATGCATCACTGGATAAATACTTGAAAAGGAGAAATGTGCAGCTCTATGGGGAACGAGCAAGGGAGTGGCACTAATTGGATGGGCTTTTTCAAAGAGTCAGCACAGGCATGATGGGCCGAATAGCCTCACAGAGTTAGTACAGCACAGAAGGAGGCCGCTGTAAATTGTATATGATATAAGCTGGTCTGTTAAAAGTCATCAACTGGAAGGGGAAGAGATTGAATCAAAAGGCAGCAAAAACAAAGATTGATGCGTCTATTTTGTTCTGCCATCAATCCATGCTACTGACCAATACATCCCATAGCAATTGGCTTAGAGGGGACAAGAATCCAATTGCTACCAGTGGACAGGGATTTTTTTTTAATTCATTCGTGGGATGTGGGTGTCGCTGGGCCAGGCCAGCATTTAAGAGTCAGCCAACCACATTGCTGTGGATCTGAAGTCAGCCAGGTAAGGATGATAATTTCTTCCCTAAAGGGCAAGAGTGAACCAGATGGGTTTTTACAATAATGGCTTCAGGTCATCAGCAGACTTTTAAATTCCAGATTTTCCAGGTAATACCATGGCAGGATTTGAACTCAGGTCCCCTGGATTGCTAGCTAGTCAAGTGATTATACCATTACACCATCACCTCCCCTTGTGAAAAAACCCTGGTGGCCTTAGTGGAGATGAGCTGCCTAATCACTGGTCAGCTGTCTGTTTTCCCTGTTGTCTATTGAGGGCGAGTATATGTAAAAAGAAACAAAGACTTGCTGCTACATAGCACCGTACATGACCTCAGGACATCCCAAAGCACTGTAACAGCCTGTGTTGTTATGGAGGTAGCGAGGCAGCCAATTTGTGCACAGCAAGCTCTCACAAACAGCAATGTGATGATGAGCAGATAATCTGCGTGTTTAGTGATGTTGATTGAGGGATAAATATTGGCCAGAACACTGGGGAGAACTCCCCTATTCTTCTTCGAAATAGTGCCATGGGATCTTTCACCAGAGAATTGTAGAATGTTTACAACACAGCAATAGGCCACTTGGTCCATCGGGCCTGTGCCAGCCAATTAAGAGTTGCTGTTTGACCACTGCTGAATTCCCAGTGTGTCCTGTTTTGACTTCTGACTTCAGACTCTTCTTTTTGTCATTGCAAATAAAGCGTGTCATCACTGACTTAAAATGTTATTTTGTTTAGAAGGAGGTTTTAGGAAGAGTTTGAAAAACGACCTCAAGTCATTCGTTGCCTTCAGTGTAAAGCTCTAGAGTTTGTCTATTCCTTTGTGCAGTAATAGAATTGAGACAGTGAGTATCAGGAATGTCTATTGGTATATTGGATGATACTCTGAGTGAAGTGACAATACTCTGAGAAAGTGTTTCCTCAGCTGATAGAAACACGGTTATTTTACTGTGTTAAAGGTTAAATCTAGAACACAGGGTTATGTTGCTGTTTTAAAGGTTAAATCTAGAACACAGGGCTCATCTTACTATGTTAAAGGTTAAATCTACAGCACATGGTTATTTTACTGTTTTAAAGGTTAACTCTAGAACACAGGGTGATTTTGCTGTGTTAAAGGTTACACCTAGAACATGGTTATTTAACTGTGTTAATGGTTAAGTCTAGAACACATGGTTATTTTTGATGCATTAAGGGTTAAAACTAGAACACATGCCACTTTACTGTGCTGAGCATTAAATCTAGAACACAGGCACTTTTTTTACTGTGTTAAAGGTTAAATCTAGAATACAGGATTATTTTACTGTGTTGAGGGTTAAATCAAGAACATTGGGTCATTTTAGCGTGTTAAAGATTAAATTTAGAATACAGGGTCATTTTATTAAGTTAAATGTTAAATCTAGAACACCGGGCCATTTTACTGTGTTAAACATCAAATCTAGAACACAGGGGCATTTTACTGTGTTAAACGTTAAATCTAGAACACTGGGTCATTTTACCATGTTGAATGTTAAATCTAGATCACAGGGCCATTGTACCGCGCTGAAAATTAAATCTAGAACACAGGGTTGTTTATCATGTTAAATGTGGAATACAGGGTTGTTTTACTGTGCTGATGGTTAAATCTAGAACACAGCATCATTTTACTGTGTTATAGGTGCGAGAAAGGATCAGTTGGTAGCACTCTCACCCCTGAGTCAGTAGGTTTTGAGTTTAAGTCTGACTCCAGAGACTTGAGTATAAAAACCTAGGCTGACTCTCCTGTACAGTACTGAGGAAATGTTGCAGTGTCGGAGGTGTTGCCTTTCGGATGGGACACTAAAATGAGGGCCCACCTGTCCTCTCAGGTGGCATAAGAGATCCCATGCCACTATTTTGAGGAAGGGCAGGGGAATTCTCCCTGTGTCCTGGACAACATTTATCCCTCAACCAACGTCACAAGAACAGGTTATTTAGCCATGATCGCATTGCGCTTTGTGGGATCTTGCTGTGCCTGAATTGGCTGCTGCATTTCCTACATCACAACAGTGACTACACTTCAAGCGGTACATCATTGGCCGTAAAGGGCTTTGAGGCGTCTGGTGGTTGTGAAAGGCATTAAAGAAATGCAAGGCTTTTGTTCTACAGAAATGAAGATCGCTGTTGTTCGATGCCAGCGACAGAGTGCAGGCAGAACATGCGGGTTACCTCCATGGCAAAGCCTGGGTAAGCTTAGGAACCATCCTAACACGTGATAACTGTAGAACAATTGATGCACTGTTAAACTGACCAATAAAATCAAAGCATATTATGAATTGTAGACAGTCTTTGGCGAGTTTTCAAAATTGTCTGTAATTACGTAGGAGTCAAAAAAAAACTCGGGTAATGCACATCCTGGTAATTAGTGGAAGATATTCTGGGGGCAGAGGGGTGGAAGCACTTATTGCCTCATTCCATCCTGGCTTTGCGTAATTATGAATCCCTTGGTAGACAAAATACAACAACAACTTGCACTTCCAAAGCACCTTTAATATGGGAAAACCTCCCAAGGTACTCTACAGCAACATAATCAAACAATGGGTCGAACGATTAGAAGGGGGCGGGGGGCGGAGGATGGTGTAGTGGTAATGTCACCTAACTAATAATCCAATAGGCCCAAACTAACACTCTAGGGACATGGGTTCAAATCCCACCAGGCAGATGATAGAATTCACATTCAGTTAATTAAAAAGTGTATATCTAGAATTAAAAGCTAGTTGATTGTTGCAAAAACCCCATCTGGCTCACTAAAGATGTCTAGCCTACAGGTGACTGCAGACCCCCACAATCAATGTGGTTGACTCTTAGCTGCCCTCTGCCTAGCTAGCAAAAGAGGCAGTTAAGGATGGGCAGCAAATGCTGGGCCACCCCATGGGGAAAGAAAAAGGCAGCTAGGAACTTGCTGAAAAGAGGATTGGGAATTTCAGGAGTGTCTTAAAGGAGGTTTAAGGCTTGCTCAGGATCAAAGCAAAGGATGTGGACCTGTGTGCACACACACACACATTCCATAGAATGTGGCACTTGATCCAAAGCAGAAACATGTTTGATTTGTATCCAGAACTACAATCCCTGTCCCAATCATTGTTGATGCAATTTATCAATGAAAAGGTATTCCCAATGGATCCAAGATTGGACATTTAAGCATGGCCGAACAAGTCCATTTTGAAATGATTTCAATATCCTTTGCTCTTACTGTCAGTGTTATTACCCTTTGTTGCTCTTTGTACCTTATATTTGTTTTGAAGGGCCAGCATTTGTTGCCCATTCCTAATTGCCCTTGAGAGCTGCCTTCCTGAACCGCTGCGGTCCGTGTGGTGTAGGTACACCCACAGTGCTGTTAGGGAGGGAGTTCCAGGATTTTGACCCAGCGACAGTGAAGGAGCGGCCGATATATTTCCCAGTCAGGGTGGTGAGTGGTTTGGAGGCGAGTTTGCAGGTGGCGGTGTTCCCATGGCCAGGGTTTTCAGCTCGGCGTGTGGGCACGCGCCAGACACGCACAAGCATGAAGTAGCGCACGGTGTCGTCAGGTAAACATCCTGATGTCATCACACACTCACACGACATTTGGGTCAGCGGGTGCACTGCCAAGTCTCGTGCGGTGCCCACCAACCATTAAGAGGGCCTGTTAAACCCGTTAATTAATTAATTAATTAATTTTAATTTTTCCCTGCCCGTCCAACCTTACAGTTGACGGGAGGGCAAATAGGCCAAGCGGCCTTTGCATTTTTTGCGAAACCTCAACCACGGGCGGGATGAGGTTTCGACCAGCGGTTTTTTTAAAAATTAAAGCTTTTAAAACTCATTTTTAACATCTCCCTGCTCATGTGGCAGAGTCACACACGAGGGGACATATTTTCCTTATTATTCAATTCTTTATTTTTAACGTTAAGGATCTTCAGCTCCCTGAAGCAGCTCTGTTGCCTTCAGGGAGATTTAACTGAGCGGACCCCCCCCCGACCCCCGGCGCATGCGCAAACTTCAGAGCTCACGGTCCTCCCGCGCCCCCCCCACCACCCCGGTAACGCTGAGGCTCTGAGCGTGCCTTTCATGCTGGTTGGCCATTTCAGGGCCCCTCCTGGGCCCACCCACCACGCCAACGCAAGGAAGTAAAAATCCTGCCCCGTGTGTCTGCTGCCCTCACCCTTCTAGGGTGGTAGAGGTCACGGGTTTGGAAGGTGCTGTCGAAGGAGGTGGATTTGTGCTTTTTTTTTTGCTTTTTGTATTTTTTTTTGGTGTTACCTGTTCCTTACCTGTTTTGTCATCCGTAGCTGTTTTGTTTTCATAAGTAGAGCTCTTTTGCTTTAGGGGAATAAGTTGGTTCTGTATCATGGTGTTTTTTTGAACACCTCCCACTGATGTTCTATCAATTTGCTCATTAATAGGTTTGCCAAGTTTGTTATGGACAGCCTCTGCCTTATCCCGTTGATGTCAGCCTTAAATCTAGAATCTTAGTAAACTTTTCATGTTTTTCTCTTTCAAACTCCATTATATTATGATCACTATTAGCTAAGTGTTCACACATTGTTAGGCTGTTAACTAAATCTGAGGTAATACACATCATTCAATCTAAGATGGCTTGCTCCCTTGTTGGTTCTGGGACATACTGGATCGGATTTTCATGTGGGGTCAGGAACCCTGCACCTGGATGTACTCAGTGTCCCAACCCCATCCCCCGAGCATCGTTGTGTTTGTGGTGCAACCTTCAAATGTAAATGGCCTCATTGACCAGGGGGCAAGCTCAGGCCCCAGCTAGTGGTGCTGAGCACCTCCAGGAGTGGGGAGTTGCCTGCCTGGCGCCAGTGGCAAAGGCAGGGGGCAGCAATCTTGGAGGCTGCTGCTGCTGCCTTGCCGATTAGAGCAGCAGGCAGCACCTGGGAAGGCCATGGAGGTGGGGTGAGGCAGACAGCAGCCTCACACGACAAGCTGGGAACCAGCATTCACGCCAGCGATAGCTGGTCCCCGAGATTTGTTTCCAAGACACCCGCAGAGAGATTTATTTGGACCCGATGGTGAACTTGACAGCTGTACACTGACGTGCACAAGACTGTTGGGCCTCGACAGAAAATAAATTGAAAATGTCATTTGGGAACAGGAGGGCCCCTTAACAAGCTCCTTACGGGGCCGTTAATTGGTTGCTACTCCATTCCCCACTCCATCCCCACCGCTGTCCCTTTGAAAATTTGAAGCTGTCCCAAATGCATCAGAACCCTGATGTGACCTCCAGGATGGTGATCTTCAAACCTGCCCACACAGGGTCCCGAACCCGCAGTCCTTTGAAAATCCCGTTCATTATTGCAGAGAACTAGCCTGAGTACATAGCGAAGAATGCTAGCATAATATTTATAAACAGCAAAATGAAGTCATTGCCCCTATTCTTACACATCTGGTAGTGTGATATTTTCACTGATGTAAACAATAGTGACAGCATGAAACATGGCTATGGGGGTCTCTCGGCGAAAGAGCATGATAAATCAGATGGGTCAATGCAGAAACCAAGGTTGATACAATCTGAATGTACTTCACAGACTTTCTGTCTCCTGTGTGACTCTTGACTTTTATTTTCTGCCTCGTTGCCAAAGCCCAGAGAGACTGGTGCCTTCCTGATGGCAAGTGAGCAGTACAGATACCGTTCCAAAGATTGGATGTCAGCAAGACTTGGGACCTGCCCTGTGAGGGACACACAATGGGAAGGATTTAAACTCGCTTGAATCACTAAACCTTTCACATGCCTGCGGTGGTGTTCACATTACATGGCAAGTGGGTCTCTCGAGATAACTCTGCTTTTGCATCGTTCTATAGGGAAAGATAATGCAAGTACTCGTGAGAGCCGCTCTGTATTAATATGCAATAACGCAATTCTTTATTTTGCTGTAACCCAAACACACTGTGCTCAGGAGAAGAATAGCATCGTCTGTGTTCTTAATATTGGTGCATGTTTAGATATTTGGCTGACAGAGGGGAGCTTTAACAATTCAACTAACCAGCTGCTGCAGCTAGCTTCCTGTTGCCATGGTACCAGAAAAAACATGACATTTGCGAGTTACTTTCAGATTACCTCTCCTTGCTGCCAATCTTTCTTTCACTTTTTGGCCTGGTTTTATCTGTGCTCCTTTCCACTCCCGAATTGCGAAAGGACCTCAATCCCCTTTCGCAATTCCATCCGTATCGCTTTTCGTTGATCCACACCTTTGTGGCCATTTTGAAACCCGGCCTTCCGCACATCAAACCGAGCACACAAAAAAAAAATAGCGCACGAAGAGGGTGACCAGCTTGATAATGAGCGATGGCAATGTAGGCTTGCCGGGATTGGCTGGCAGAAAGTGAGTGTTGAATATCTACGCAGTGTGTGTGTGTGTGAGAGGGGAGGCAAAACAGAGGGTTTGTTCTACTGCCAAACTATAGGAGGCTGTGTGAGCCTCTTAAAGAACAGGAGAGGGAATGCGAAAGCTGTCATGAGAATGGCTCCACAGCCAACACTGAACGCCAGAAGACACCAGGCAGCCCCAGCCCCATCCAACCCCCCCACACCAGCCTCCCCCCCACCTCCCCACCCCCAGAGGACCTAGAATGTTTATACAGTGGCAAATCAAATCTAATTTGAAAGGCAAGTGAAATGTGAATAAAAGTTAAGAGCCAAAAGGAGGCCTAAAGATGGTACGCCACTAACCTTATACTGTATAGAAATCATAGACCGATACAGCTCAAAAGGAGGCCATTTGGCCAGGCGTTCCTGTGCTGGCTTTTCCCCTGCTCTACTCAATTAGTCCCCTCTCGCCCTGCTCTTTCCCTGGCATTTTTTTTTCGTTATCAAGTATTTATCCAATTCTCTTTTTGTGTACTGCAGTTTCCAACACCCTTTCAGGCAGAATGCTTCTTAAACATAGCAGAACGCATAAACAGAAAGACTTAAAGACATTTTAAAAATCCCTTCAATCAAGTAAATGAACAACCACCCACCCCCCACCGGCCCACCAATATGTCCTGGGAAAATACTTCAAGGGTGGCATCCTGGTTTCAGGGAGGGCTCCAGATTGAGGTGCAGGGAGTAGTCTGAATAGCAGATTAGGCTGTCAGTCTTTCAACACTAGTTTGGATTCAAGTCTGCTGGCTGGAACAGTCTAGGATGAAATGAGTTATCGGCTCATTCTCTGCTTAGCGTGTCCCAAAACAAGTGCATCGATGTGGCACTAAATTGGCATTTTAACTGAAAGACAGCAAGGCCAGTTGGCAAGGGGATTCCATAAAGGTCACCAGATGATTGGTTTATTTAGAATTCCAGAAAAGCAGGTGTATGGCGAGGCTTTTATCGGAGTACCCATCCTAGAGAGCTAATAGGATTCAGGGGCCCTTGCTTTGGCATTCTGATAGTGATAGGGTGAGGCAGCGATGTTGACCAGGCCTGAACCTCATCATTTGAACTGCCAACTTCTCAATGTGCTGTTTGCCAATGTTTGCCAGTTGCAACTTGGATGAGACTTAGTTGGTTAACCATGGAATCATAGAAGGAGGCCATTCAGCCCTTTCTACCTATGCTGGCTCTCTGCAAGAGCAACTCACATGGTCCCACTCTCCCGCATTTACCCCGTAACCCTGCAAGTTTTTTTCTCTTCAGATAATTATCCAAATCCCTTTGAAAGCCACGAGTGGATCTGCCTCCACCACATTCTCGGGCAGTACAATCCAGATCCTAACCACTTGCTGCGCAAAAAATGTTTCCTCAGGTCGGCATCGGTTCTTTTGTCAATCACCTTGAATCGGTGTGCTCTGGTTCACAACCCTTCAACCAAGGAGAAAAGTTTCTCCCTATCTCCTCTGTCCAGACCCCTCATGATTTTGAACAGCTCTATCAAATCTCCTCACAACCCCGGGAGTTGGCACCTTGTCTCAACCTTCTCTTCTTCAAGGAGAACAATCCCAGCTCCCTGAGTCTGTCCACATAAGTCCCTCATCCCTGGAACCATTTGTGTAAATGTTTTCTGCACCCTGTCCAAACCATCCACATCCTTCCTAAAGCGCCGTGCCCAGAATTGGACGTAATACTCCAGTTGAGACTGAACTAGTGTTTTATAATGGTTCACTGTAACTTCCTTGTTCTTGCAATCTATCCCTCAACTTATAAAGCCTGGGATCCTGGATGTCTTTTAACTGCTTTCTCAACCTGTCCCACCACTTTAACAATTTGTGAGGCGACTACATCTTCTCTACATCTAACTCACTGAAACCCCTTCATAACTTATACAGCCTTTATCAGGTCACCCTTCAGTCTTTTCTCCAGTCAAGAACCCCTTCCTGCTGGGACTTCCAAGGAAACCTAGAGATCCATCGCGGACTGATACCACAACTGAGGGGACATATCAGAAGAAACATCCTCCAACCAGGATTTCTGGTTGTTGCCAAGGTGAGATGGAAACCTGTTGAAAATAAACGGGTTCATTTTCAATAAAATAAAATTATTTTTAAATCCCTGCTTCCCACCCAACCGCACTGAGAAATAAACCATCTTTACAGCGCCCTTCAAAGCCTCAGGACACCCCAAAGTGCTTTACAGCCAATTAAGTGTTGTTGAAGCATAGTCACTGTTTTAATTCAAAAAACACAGTTCCATTTGTGCACAGCAAGCTCCCACCAGCAGCAATGGTGATCATTGTTGTAATACGCCTTTAAGGGATAGCAGCACGACATCACTGGAAAGGGAGTGTGTCATGCGATCCAGTTTTAGCTTCACTTTTGCTTTGAAGCAGAGAACGCTTACACAGCTCTGCTGATGATGTCTTTAAGTTTTCTATTCATGTATATCTGTTCTCATGTCCCTAGTCTAAATAAATGAACCCACAACATATTTACCAACCCCTTATGAGTGATTGATGCATTTATATAAGACCATAAGAGCAGAAGTAGGCCATTCAGCCCATCGAGTCTGCTCCACCATTCAATGAGATCATGGCTGATCTGATAATCCTCAACTCCACTTTCCTGCCTTGTCCCCATAACCCTCGATTCCCTTACTGATTAAAAATCTGTCTATCACAGCCTTGAATATACTTAACTACCCAGCCTCTACAGCCCTGTGCGGTAAAGAATTCCACAGATTCACTACCCTCTGAGAGAAGAAATTCCTCCTCATCTCTATTTTAAATGGGTGACCCCTTACTCTGAGATTATGCCCTCTGGTCCTAGACTCTCCCACAAGGGGAAACAACCTCTCAGCATCTACCCTGTCAAGCCCCCTAAGAATCTTATATGTTTCAATAAGGTCGCCTCTCATTCTTCTAAACTCCAATGAGTACAGGGCCAACCTACTCAACCTGTCCTCATAAGAAAATCCTTCCATGCCCAGGATCAACCTAGTGAACCTTCTCTGAACTGCCTCCAATGCCAGAATATCTTCCCTTAGATAAGGGGACCAAAATTGTTCACACTATTCTAGGTGTGGTCTAACTAGTGTCTTGTATAGTTTTAGCAAGGCTTCCCTATTTTTATACTCCATTCCCTTTGAAATGAAGGCCAACATTCAGTTTGCCTTCCCTATTACCTGCTGAACTTGTATGTTGGCTTTTTGTGATTCAGGCACGAGGACCCCCAAATCCCTCTGTGCTGCAGCTTTCTGCAGTCTTTCTCCATTTAAATAATATTCAGCTCCTCTATTCTTCCTGCCAAAGTGCAAAATCTCAAATTTTCCCACATTATATTCCATCTGTCAAGTCTTCCCACTCATTTAACTTGTCTATATCCCTCTGTAGACTCCTTATGTCATCCTCACCACTTGCCTTCCCACCTATTTTTGTGTAATCCGCAAACTTGGCGATAGTACATTCACTTCCCTCATCTAAGTCATTAGTATATATTGTAAATAATTAAGGCCCCAGCACTGATCCCTGTGGC
This sequence comes from Cetorhinus maximus, assembly GCF_964194155.1. Taxonomy (NCBI): domain Eukaryota; kingdom Metazoa; phylum Chordata; class Chondrichthyes; order Lamniformes; family Cetorhinidae; genus Cetorhinus; species Cetorhinus maximus. The sequence goes on from NC_135882.1 coordinate 5,637,273, forward strand.
ACTCCAATAGTTACAGGTTGCCATCCCAAAAATGCCCACCTTATCCCAATTCTCTGTCTTCTATTAGTTAGTCAATCCTCTATCCATGCTAATATACTACCTCCAACACCATGGGCTCTTATCTTATTAAGTAGCCTTATGTGTGGTACCTTATTGAACGCCTTTTGGAAATCCAAATATATTACATCTACTGTTCCCCTTTATCTATCCTGCTTGTTACCCCCTCAAAGAATTCTAATAAATTTGTTAGGCATGATTTCCCCTTCATGAAGCCATGCTGACTCTGCTTGATTAGATTATGTATTTCTAAGTGCTCTGCTATTACATTCTTTATAATATACTCTGACATTTTCCCAATAACAGGTGTTAAGCTAACTGGCCTATAGTTACCTGTTTTTTGTCTCCCTCCCTTTTTGAATAAGGGTGTTACATTGGCCAATCTTCAATCCTCTGGGACTTTTCCAGAATCTAAGGATTCTTGGAAGATTACTACCAGTGCATCCACTATCTCTCTAGCTACTTCCTTTCATATCCTAGGATGCAGCCCATCAGGTCCTGACAATACTGACTAGATATTGGCTGAGGGATAAATATTGGCCAAGATACCAGGGAGATCTTGCCTGCTCGTCTTCCAAATAATGCCACGGGATCTTTTTTGTCCAGGGCAGACAGGGGCTTCAGTTTAACATTTCAGAGTCTTGAGCACAAAACCTAGGCCGGTGCTCCCATTTCAGTACTGAGGGAGTGCTGCACTGTCCGAGGTGGTATCTTTCAGGTGGAATGGGTCTTGAACTCACAATCCACTGACTCAGAGAGAGAGACGGGCAGGCTATCCACTGAGCCTGGGCTGGCACCATACAGATTACCAGAACTTGCACCAGAGCATGTGGGCGCATTAAGTTTATTAGCATAACTATGTATACACTGAGGGCAGCTAGCATTCGAAGGTTGAAGAAATCTGTTTGGTCTGGGTCCCCGGAGCTCCCTCTGGCTGGGTGGGAACCTGGGTTCCTGTTTACGTTCACTAGTGGTCCAGTTGATTGTGATTGCTCTCCTTGTTTAACTTCAAGAAGCTCGCTGTTTCTTCCCCTTAGTTACTGGTCCACATTTCCTCCTGGGAGGTGGCTTGGTGTTAGAGAGTGGAATTGAACTGTGACTGGTGCTCAGTAACACAGCTACAGGGTCTAATTGGACAGCTTGATGGATATTAAATCTGTAGCACAGGCAGCAGTTAAAAAGCAACTCTTTGCTAAGGAAGGGAGCATTATTGCTGTTTATAAGCAGGACAACCTCAGTTTAAAGACAGGAGGTTTCCTTTGCAGTCCGCAGAAAGTTATTTTTAAACAATCCAAATGAATATCTCAGGAGAACATTTACACAGGCATGGTTTTTTACAAAAAATTGACACTGCCCTTAGGAGGGCGTATCAATCAAGCAGGCCGTAAAGCTGCCACACTCAGTGAATCAACAGAAGTGAAAGTGGTGGGTCTGCACACAGTGAGAAAGAGACTTAACAAAAGCTAGTAAAAACGCACAACTGGCTTTTAGCAGGAGTGTGACAGCTCATATCCAGAAACAGTTTGCTATTATAGTGTTCAGCAAGCACATGGCAGAACAGGTTGTGTCCTTGATAGAGTGAGTAATTTACTTACTGACCTTCACATCTTTCTTGTCAGGATCTGTCGGTGGAATTGCCCAAGAGTGGTGGCTTTTTTCTCGTGCCCTTGGGATGTGGGAATGGCCAGCATTTATTGTCCAAATTGAGAAGGTGGTAATGACAGGTGTGGTTCAGATAGATCCACAGTGTTTTTTTTTTGGTCCTGTAGGTTTTCTACGACCGAGAGGCTAGCTAGGTCACTTCAGAGGACAGCCACCAATCTCCTTCAACAGCACCATCCAAACCCACGACCACTGCCGTCTAGGAGGACAAGGGCAGCAGATAGATGGGAGCACCACCACCTGGAAGTTCCCCTCCAAGTCACTCACCATCCTGACTTGGAAATATATCGCCGTTCCTTCACTGTCGCTGGGTCAAAACCCTGGAACTCCCTTCCTAACAGCACTGTGGGTGTACCTACACCACATGGACTGCAGCGGTTCAAGAAGGCGCCTCACCACCACCACCCTCTCGAGAGCAATTAGGGATGGGCAATAAATGCTGGCCCAGCCAGCGAAGCCCACATCCTGTTAGTGAATACATTTTTTTTAAACCCACATTATTGTGGGTTTGGAGTCACATGTAGGCCAGACCAGGTAAGGACAGCAGATTTCCTTCCCTAAAGGACACTAGTGAACCAGACAGGTTTTTACAACAATCCAATTGCATCATGATCATAGTTAATGAGGCTAGCATTTTATTTAGGTTTGCCAGTTCTAGCTGGACATATTCCAGGAGAAGTCAGCGAAATGACATCACAAGTGGTCTCTACGGGTGACATCTCTGGGGGAGTATGCAGGAGAAATTGGTTAATGGTTAATTTAAGGTCTAATGCAAACAATGAATCGTTGATATTTTTAATTCATTATTTTCTCATTGTATGTGAATATAAAAAATAAAAACTGGGATGCTTCCTGGTGGATGATTGCTCTGCCTGTTGTGTTTTTCCCAAGTACAAGAAAGGGCATGGCCTGTCCTCCTGGGAGGGGCTGGTGGTCTTGTCCCGGGGGACAGGTCTCTGTGCCATTTGATGAGCAGCAACTCAGGCTGCTTTTTGAGCCTCCTAACGCAGGTCACAGGTCACAGGTCACCGGGGAGGACTCGTCCTCTGCCTGACCACTTGGAGCCTGCAGGGACACCTGGAGTGACGGAGGACCCCAGTCACTCATGCTTACCTGGAAAAGCCGAGATAAGTGACCGGCGGCCACCGGTTTCCCGACAGTGCGAGACTCCGGGCTGGAGATGGATTGTGGACTTTGGAGGACCAGGGGCTATCAACTGCTCCAGACCACTGACCTCAATGCTGACCACGGGGATCTAGGAGAGTCCCCATGGAGAGTCTGTACGGGTACCTGGTTCCTGTGTGGACGTGATGTCACTGTGTGGACGTGATGTCACTGTGTGGACGTGATGTCACTGCGTGGATGTGATGTCACTGCGTGACAATGCCTCATGATGATGGGAGTTGGGGTTTCTTCCCCCTCCTTGGCTGTTGCTGATGTCGAATTATGGGACTGAATCATTTAAAATGTTGTTTTAAGATCTCCCAGGTTGCTTTATTTGGCCACCAGGAGACCGATGCCAATTCCAGTAGACCCTCATCTGCTCCAGGAGGGTCTACAACACTCATTTCATTCCAGGCTTATTTGGTTAACTGAATTCAATTTCTCCAGCTGCTGTGATGGGAATCGAGCACATGTTCTCTGGAGTGTTAGTCCTGATCTCTGGATTACCAGTCCAGCGTCAGTGCCACTATGCTGCCATTGCCCTGGTTACCAGCTGGTTACCACATCCTCCTTTCAGTCTAACCCACCTGTGATGGCCCTTGATACATGTTAAAGACTTTAGTCCCCTCTGAAGGTACTAAGTTTACTATCTTCATGCCAGGAGTTTTAATATTTGACGGAATTTGGATCATGTCAGATATAAATTAAAAGCCCGCCTTCAATTTTCACCGAAATTAAATTTTTGTACTTTTGATCGTGTGGGCACTTGGGGGCAGGGTTTTACTGGCCACGCAGTGGCAAGTTCGGCTGCAGGGGGCAGGGGCAGGGGCAGGGTTGGGGTGGTGTGGGCAGGCCAGTTAAATGGCGTGGGGCATGTATCTGCAAGGGCATCGCCTGGCCAAACATTCTGGGCAGTCAGGAAGATCCATCCTACACAGAACGCGGTGGACGGGTATTTAAGGCTGTTAAGTCAGCCAGTTAACTACGACTTAGGGTTTTGCAAGGGGCGCATATGTGGCACGGACCACCAGCAGCTCGGCGAGCTCAGCGACAGGTGAGTGGCAGAGCAAAGTGGCAGCCAGTGGCTTGCAGAGAGAGTCAGGAGCGAGTGTCAGCAGGCAGCGCTGAGGGTGAGGTCAGGGTGAAGGGCTGCTCCATGGAAGGGTGTCTCCCAAATCCACGTGCACCACCTGGAGTTAGGACCTGGTCCCGACGAGGCACTTTGCCCCAAAGGCTTCACTTATCAACGGGGCCCTGCGTTCAGGGTTTGAATCCTGCACTGCGGAGGAGAGATGGAGGAACATCCCCATGGAGTGGCCACACGCAATGGCCAGGGGAACGGCTTGAGGAAGCAATGGGACATAAATGAGGACACATGAGTGCAAGAGGGAGGCATGGGCTGCATGTCATGTGATCTACTGCTGCTAGTGCAAATTATGCCCAGTGAAACAAAATTGTTGCAACTTGGCTTCTCATTTATTCATACCTCTTCAAAACTGTGAACAAAATAATCTCCTTATTGTACTTCTTTCTGAATGATGTAAAGGAAGGTTTAGATTTAAACAGCAGCTTTTATGACTACAGGATGTCCTAAAGTGCTTTACAACCAGTAAATCGTAATGTAGGAAACACAGGAAATTTTCGTAAACAGCAATGTGATAATGACCTGATTGTCTGTTTTTAGTGATAGCGATTGAGGGATAAATATTGGCCAAGACACTGGGGAGAACTCCTCTGCTTCAGAGAAAGTGTTGTGGGATCTCTTATACCACCTTCGAGGGCAGACGGTGCCTCAGTTTAGCATCTCATCTGAAAGACGGCACCTCCGGCAGTGCAGCACTCCCTCAGTGCTGCACCGGAGCCTCAGCCTGGATTTTTTTTTTTGCGTTCAAAGCCTCCGGAAGATAAACATGGGCACCGTGTGGCCAAATTCAGCAACCCCACCAAACTCTTAGACATCAAAGAGAAAGGGAGCGAAGGAAGCCACCGCTCACCCAAGTTCCCTTTTATTCAGGTGCACACACCTCCCAGCAGAGATCGCTGGATAGCAACTGGGAGTGGGAACCCCAGCTGATTTTTGATCTGTAGTTTGGATGAGAGGGGCTTAGCATAGGCCTCCATGCCTGAAAATGAACTCGCCCAGCACACACCAAGTACTGAACACGAGCTCTCGCTTTCATTCTCATGGCTCAGTGCCACATACACTGACGTGCATCTGGCCTAAGACATCCAGAGGTTCTGCATACACAGTGTATTAGTACCAATTTTCGGCTCAGATCATTTATAATGTGCAACAGATTTCCCCCCCCTAGCCCGTAATAGAGTGTGTGTTAACAAGCTGGACTCAATCCATTCACCTCACACACGCTGTACTGGGGCTAATTTATCTCCACTATGTACACACTTGGCTGCCAAAGAAACAACAAACATTTTAAAATCTCATTGCTTTCAGTGCTGCTTCGGCACAGAAGTGGTTTCCATTGTTAATGTTAGAAATATAAGCATGCTTCCCATCAAAGGTACTGCAAATTTCATCTTTAAAAACGTCACCTTCTATCGGAGGTTATACATTCAATAAAGGTTGCTTTTTTTATTTTGAAATGACTGTGATCGTCAGCCATTGGCACTAAGTAGAGCCAATCACACAGCCAGATTCAATAGTCAAGCCGAAAGACGTTTCTAGGTTTAAGATGCTGCATACAGAGCTCATTTGGGCAGCAACATCAAAAAGGAGGAGGCCATTCAGCCCTTCCAGTCTGTTCAGCCATTCAGTTAGGTCAATGCTGATCTGTATCATAACTCCATTCCCTAACTCTTGATATTCTTTGTTGAACTGAAGCCTATCAATCTCAGTCTTAAAATTTGCAACTGAATGTCAGCGCCCCTGCCACCCCTCCCCCACTCCCACAAACAGCAACATGATAATGACCAGGTAATCTGTTTTCCTGTGATGTCGGTCGAGGGATAAATATTGGCCAGGGCACCAAGGGGAACTCCCCTGCTCTTCTTCGATATGGTGGCCGTGGGTTCTCCCACCCGTCGGCACCCGGATAAATGTTATCAATCGGAAGACAGGGCCTGCGATTGCCTCGTGCTGCACATGGAGAATTGGCCTAGATTTAACGCTCACATCTCTGGGTTAAATCTTGAACCCACAAACGTCTCACTCAGTGGAGCGGGGAACATTGCCAAAGCATCAGCGGTGCAAAGGAAGGGTACACAGGAACAGTCAGGGCAGCTGCAAATAGCAGACCAAGTTGAAGTGACTCATCAGGGTACAGCTAGAGTAGGAACAGCAGAAACGAGGGCCACTAAGGAAGAAAGCTGTAAAGGGTGCTTCAAGCCATGCTTACTGGAGAGGTCCCATCCTTCACAGAGGAGCTGGGCTGACCACATAGCCAGAATGCCTAAAGCAAGTCTTCGATGGAGAGTTTGAGTCTGGGGTGAGCTCTCATGATGGTCAAAGGAAGCACTACAAGGACACTCTGAGGCTCTACTTAGCAGTTTTGATATCAACTTCGAGTCCTGGAAGCAGCTTGCCCAGGGTCGCTTGCACCTGGTGCAATCAACTAAAAAACAGTGAGGCCTCCTTTGGAGGCTTCCTTCGAAAGCAAGCACATATCAGAGGCAGGGAGAAAACGCAAGGAGAGGAAATCCCCAGCCCGCAACTCATCCAAAACTCAATCGCCTGCGGTATCCGGTCTGATTTTCAGCAGAACCTTCCAGGTGCAGATCGGCCTTAGCAGTCACCCAGGTGCCCATTGCGCCCTACCAAAAACACCCAGATGATGAACATAGTCATCGTCACCTCAAAGGACAAACAAGGCAACAGGAGAGGTGGAAAATTAGCCTATGCACAACACAGCATAGAAGGCCTCAAAGTCTCACAGTCCAGGGCTCTCAGGGATGGACCCACATTCTCTTATCAAACTAAAATGGAGCATTGGGCACAGTCCTTAAACAAAAACAATAACAACAAGTTGAATTTATATAGCACCTTTAGCGTAATAAAACATCCCAAGGTGCTTCACAGGAATATATCAAACAAAAATTTTGCACCAAGACATATAAGGAGCCAAAAGCTTGGTTAAACGTTTTTAAGGAGCACCTTAAAGGAGGAGAGAGAGGTAGAGAGGTGGGGAAGGTGATAGAAAGAATATCAGAGTTTAGGCAAAAGGCCCCTGCAGTGTTCAATTGTGTTTGATTATGTGAGACTGTTTACTATTGATGCTCACTGTGCTTAATTCATACCAGCCTGGGTGTGGACTCAGAGAAAAGTAAACAAAACCGTAGAAAGAGCTGGAAGCCTAAGCTAGAAGCATGGAGTAGACATTTTAAAGCACTGTGAATAAAACCTGTTACACACATAGAAACTGGTATCATCTTTGCATAGATCTGAGATATGAAATATACAACAGCCACCAATGGTGAAGTGAAGGGACTGGGGGATTCCCGAGATGAGCAGTGTTGTGATTTTCATCATTCTTCTGCCCAGCAAAGAGGATGAAAATCTGCGCCACTGGAATAATTCTTTTACTTACCTCTTTGTTACACAAATACCTAAATATCAACTTGTCCTAACTCTTAGCTGAGAATATATATAAAAATCCTAGCAATTACCATTTCCTTTTGACATATTTAATCTAATTCAAAATGCAATTAGTGGAATCAAACAGTTTATGTTTCAGAACTTATGACAGGCTTAATTCTTAAAAGCCTAGAATTTCCTTCTCTTTCCACACAATTATATAATTTCTTCCCTGAACCAATTTGTTTCAAGCAAAAATGCATAAAAATTCATTACCAGAAGACATTGTAATGTTTGATAAACGATAACCTCAAACCTCAAATAATACCAGTCTGCCCTAGCAAAACCTAATGCACTATACATAACCCATCAGCACCTACTTTTTCATCCACCTCTCCTTCATGTCTGCTGTGCATTTGCTGGTTTACTGTATATCTTAAATGTCTGATTTATCTCAGAGAAATGCAGAGTGGCAGCAGTTCTAAATCCACCACATGTTTATTAACTGTACGTTAAAATATCTCAGAACTCATAGGATTTTCTACACACACATAGTCTCAGCTCAGAGCCTCAGATCTTTCTAGAATTTTTTCAGTTTTCTTAACTCCCTAGGTCCATCCACAAACTTAAGCCATCAAGTACAGTGAACATGGATCAATTATCTGAATAATGTAATCAAACACAGATCAATCAAACCATTGCACATTACAATGGGCCTATGCCCATTGGAGTTTAGAAGAATGGAGGGTGATCTTATTGAAACATATAAGATCCTGATGGGTCTTGAGAGGGTGGATGCTGAAAGAATGTTTCCCCTTATGGGGGAGACTAGAACTAGGGGATGCAATTTGAAGATCAGGAGAATTTTTTTTCTCTCAGAAGGTCGTTAGACTTTGGAATTCTCTTCCCCAGAAAGCAGTGGAAGCTGGGTCATCCACTTTCTTCAAGGCTAAGTTAGATAGATTTTTGACAGGCAAGGACTGAAGGGTTATGGGGGACTGACAGGTAAGTGGAGTTGATGCCACAACCAGATCAGTCATGATATCATTGAATGGCAGAGCAGGCTTGAGGGGCTGAATGACCTGCTCCTGCTTCTAAGTCCTATGTTCCAATGTTCCTATGTACAATGTCAATCTAAATTAACCAAGAGAGAATTGATGGAAAAACTACCCTGGTTCCATTCCAGTTTATATAAGAAGCTCTTCCAATACTTCCAGAACCTGAAGCAGAATCTTAAAAGGGGTGGGGGTACTAGATTTAATTTTTAAAAGGTGGCTAATTTTGCTCCTCACACCCACGTCCCAGTGAAAATTGGTTGTGATGGCGTTTTCCAATTGCTGAAATAAGCTCATAAATTGTTTATGATTTACGGGCAATTGGAACATCATCTCCTAAACACATGACCTCTATCACCTAGAAGTTGTCCAGATGCATGGTAAAACCACAACCTGCAAGTTCCCCTCCAAGGCACACCCCACTCGGACTTGGAAAGATATCGCTGATTCTTCACTGCTGCTGAGTCAAAATACTAGAACGTCGCCCCCCCACCTAACAGCACTGTGGGTGTACCTACACCACATGGACTGCAGCGGTTCAAGAAGGCAGCTCACCCCCACCTTCTCAAGGGGCAACTAGGGATGGGAAATAAATGCTGGCCCAGCCAGTGATGTCCACATCCCATGAATGAATGAATGAAAACAACATTAAAGCTAGTTTGCATTACACTTCTGTAAAACCTGGTGTCATTGGTCCTTTGATCTCACCGTGAACTGGTACTTGGTTTTTAATCAGGGCAAAGATAAAACCGGAAGAATGAAATGGTGACTCTTTGTCTTACAAAAGCATAAATATTTGTTCTTTAAATTGTAACTGATTTCAAAATGTTTGACAGTTGCCTCGCAAATCAGCAACAGTTCGATGGGTTCAAACGTTGAGTTTGTCATGCAGGTCAGTTATCAGGACGCTTGGAGCCATGCCAGACCACTTGGAGGTAACCAAGTACATCCTCCAGCAACTCAATCCGGCAGGAACAGTGTCCAGCAAGTTATTAGTCATATTCCATTTCTCCCAAATCCATGGTATAAATATTTAGACGGTAGCCTATGAGTGTAGGCACATAGCCTATCATTTCAAGGAGTCTATAGGCTTACAAAGAAACCAGAGCCTTGACGGAAAAAATCAAACTGTCAAGGGCAGCAGTGACCATTTCCATTTTGTAACCGCAGGGTGGTGAGTATTTAGCAAGTCCAGAGACCCTATTATCCAAAAATGAATGTCAAACAAAATTACATTTGGCAGAATGAAGTTGCCCAAGTCACAAGTGATTAAGCAAAATACAAAAGTAACAAATGCCTGGATGTAGCTTGAAAGACTCAGCATATCCCAGCATAAACCGTATAATTTCTCAAAGGACACAGGCGGCAATGAAATGAGAAAAGCCCAAGTTACCCTTGTATTCGCTGGGTGCGGCAGAGTGTTCAATGCTCGCTTTACATAGGATAGTCCTTGGTGGATATTTAAAACCTTTCACAAGTGCGTGCTTTATTTTTATTTAAACCCATTGGGCTACAAAAAATTGTGCAGAATCTAAATATTATTGCTATTATTTTTAAAGCTGATCTGCGATAAGATTGGGTATCAGCTATTTTGTGGTTTCCTGTTTAGATTTTCACGAACTGCGGTACTAGGAAGAAAGGGGGAAATGATTTGCATTTATGAATCACCTTTCGCATCCCAAACCGACTCATAGCCAGTGAGTACTTTTGAAATGTCGTCTCAGTTCTAATTAGAAAACACGGCAGCCAATTTGCACACAGCAAGCTCCAAAAAACACCAGTGGGCTAACGACCTGATAATGTGCTTCAGTAATGTCAGTTGAGGGACAAACATTGGCCAGCACGCAACTATGGATACAAAGTAAAAACATCAAATCAATGGTGACTTTAGAAAATGCAAGCGTTTCCAAATAAAACAGTTCTCCACTTCCAAGCCAAGCTAATTAAACTCCTGTTTTTTTTTAAACAGGTTGAAATATGCATTCTTTTGAGTTATGTCTTAATCCAAAACCAATACTAAAAAATTACAAAGTTCCTATAAAAATGCTAAAAAAGAAATGTCTAATAACTTTTCAATTTGGCAGATCAAGTCGTTTTTCCGATGATGAATTTCAGCTACAAGCAGAGACCGGTGAAGCTGGTATTGTTCTCCTTAAAGGTTAAGGGCGATTTAATCAAGATGATCAAAATTCTGAGGGGTTTTGTTAGTGTAAATGAGGAGAAAGCGCTTCCACCAGCAGGAGGGTCAATTACCAGATGATATAGATTTAGGGTAAGTGGCATAAGAACCAGAGGGGAGGCTAGGAGAAATATTTTTACGTGATGAGTTGTTGTGATCTGGAAGGCGCTGCCTGAAAGGGCGGTGGAAGCAGATTCAATAACACATTTCAAAAGGGAATTGGATAAATACTTGAAAAGGAAAATGTTTTCAGGGCTAGGGGGGGAAAAAGAGAGCGACGGGGAAACTCTTTCGAGTTATCAACAGTCACAGATTGCAACTCTTTCGAGTACAATCACAGTTCTTGGTTTCCAGGAGTGGCACATTAACCCACAACCCTCTGATTCAAAGGCGAGGGTGCTATGAACTGAGCCACAGCTGACACCTCCCTAGCGACGGGGAAGTGGGGCTGATGGGAAAGCTCTTTCAAAGAGCCAGCACAGGCACGATGGGCTGAATGGCCTCCTTCCGTGCTTTGTGTTTCTACGGTGGTGGAATGACTTGACAGCAGGAAGGAGGTGCAGCTGTGCTGCCCCCACAGTCAGGAGCACTCACTGGACGGCTCACGAACACAGTGGGGCTGCCGTTGCCAATTGGAACCACGAGTCATTACCTTCGGAAAAGGAGAAAATTGGAGGAGAAAAGAGCTGGAGGAGAAACATTTCCAATTTTAACTATGGAAAAGTGGTAACTTGCCATTTGAACAGTCTTCAAAGAAACTGCAAAGTATTGGCATGTACGCTGTTGCAGAATTGCTTAAAGCCTTCGGTTCTGCCTGAGAGTCCATTGAGTGAGTTTTCTCCGGGGTAACAAGCCAAAAAAGGGGTTGCAGTAGAAAAATCAATTAGCATGTTAAACCACTTCGATACAATGTCAGTGGGGAATGACTCAGTTGTGGTTAAGGCATCTGTTTCTGCGTAGTGTTTGATACTTCAATTACTGGAGCTTAAAGTATTCCAAACTGCAATGAGGCAGTGGTCTTCCTGTTACTGCCCCATAAAACATGCACTGGGTCAATGTCAATACTGGAGAGGGTCACTCCATTGGCCCTAATGCGTCAACACTTGCTGCATCTGGAGCGATACAAACTGAGGTCGCAATAATTGTGACAGTATTGTCCAGATACGGTCTGCTCTTATCATTTCAGATAGAAAGAGAAGCCAGTAACCACAAAGTGGCATGTCCCACGGCCAGGCCATTTAAAGTCTTTTCACAAAATATCAATGCAGTGACTAGAACAAGACTTGTTTAGTGTATATATTTTTATGTCTCCTTATGTGACTGAGTGTCCAGTTTTGTCTGATAACGCTCCTGTGAAGCACCTTGGGATGTCTTACAACAGCAATAACTCACACTCATACAGTCCCTTTAACATAATGAAACATCCCAAGGCGCTTCACCGGTACATTATAAAACAAAGCGTGAGCTACATAAGGAGATATCAGGTCAGGTGACCAAAAGCTTGATCAAAGAGGTGGGTTTTTAAAAAGTGTTTAAAAAATAAAGCAAGGTAGAGAGGTGGAAAGGGAGGGAGTCCCAAACTTTAGGCAACTGAAGGCACAGCCATCAATGGTGGAGCATCAAAATGTACAAGAGGCCAGGATTAGGGGAGTGCAGCTACCTTAGAGGATTGTGGGTCTGGAGCAGGTTATAGAGATGCGGAGGGGGCGAGGCCGTGGAGGGCTTTGAAAACAAGGATGAGGATTTTAAAATCAAGGGCCTGTAACTTTCAAGCTGCGGGGTGTCATAACCAAGGGGTACCCTCTCCACACCCCCCTGGAATTTCCCAGGTAAGGATTGCATGGCAATTACCTGGGAAGCTCAAACATTGCCCTGCACTGGGAACCATTTGAAAGTACAATGCAAATTGCAAACTTCGGATGGTTCCAACTGTCTTACAGTAGTAGTTACCCAGGGAGAGTTAGAAGAATTGAAACTACTTCTAATTCCTAGGTAACTGTAGTACTGAAACAACCCCCACCCCCTCTACCCTCCCCAGGACTCCCCTGACCACCCCCCTCTATGGGGTGGGAGTCCTCTGACAACCCCCACTGACAAAGCCCTCTCTGACCATCTGACTCCCACTCCTCCACTGACCATTCAACACCCACCCCTCCACTGACCACCCGACTGCCACCACTCCACTGACCATTCAACACTTAACCCTCCACTGACCATTCAACACCTAACCCTCCACTGACCATTCAACACCGACCCCTCCACTGACCATTCAACACCGACCCCTCCACTGACCACCTGACCACCACCCCTCCACTGACCATTCAACACCGACCCCTCCACTGACCATTCAACACCTAACCCTCCACTGACCATTCAACACCGACCCCTCCACTGACCATTCAACACCGACCCCTCCACTGACCATTCAACACCTAACCCTCCACTGACCATTCAACACCGACCCCTCCACTGACCATTCAACACCTAACCCTCCACTGACCATTCAACACCTAACCCTCCACTGACCATTCAACACCGACCCCTCCACTGACCATTCAACACCTAACCCTCCACTGACCATTCAACACCGACCCCTCCACTGACCATTCAACACCGACCCCTCCACTGACCATTCAACACCTAACCCTCCACTGACCATTCAACACCTAACCCTCCACTGACCATTCAACACCGACCCCTCCACTGACCATTCAACACCCACCCCTCCACTGACCATTCAACACCGACCCCTCCACTGACCATTCAACACCGACCCCTCCACTGACCATTCAACACCCACCCCTCCACTGACCATTCAACACCTAACCCTCCACTGACCATTCAACACCGACCCCTCCACTGACCATTCAACACCTAACCCTCCACTGACCATTCAACACCTAACCCTCCACTGACCATTCAACACCCACCCCTCCACTGACCATTCAACACCTAACCCTCCACTGACCATTCAACACCGACCCCTCCACTGACCATTCAACACCTAACCCTCCACTGACCATTCAACACCCACCCCTCCACTGACCATTCAACACCTAACCCTCCACTGACCATTCAACACCTAACCCCCCACTGACCATTCAACACCTAACCCTCCACTGACCATTCAACACCTAACCCTCCACCGACCATTCAACACCGACCCCTCCACTGACCATTCAACACCTAACCCCCCACTGACCATTCAACACCTACCCCTCCACTGACCACCTGACCACCACCCCTCCACTGACCATTCAACACCGACCCCTCCACTGACCATTCAACACCTAACCCCCCACTGACCATTCAACACCTAACCCTCCACTGACCATTCAACACCGACCCCTCCACTGACCATTCAACACCTAACCCTCCACTGACCATTCAACACCTAACCCTCCACTGACCATTCAACACCCACCCCTCCACTGACCATTCAACACCTAACCCTCCACTGACCCCCTGACTGCCACCCCTCCACTGACCATTCAACACCCACCCCTCCACCGACCATTCAACACCGACCCCTCCACTGACCACCTGACCACCACCCCTCCACTGACCATTCAACACCTAACCCCCCACTGACCACCTGACCACCACCCCTCCACTGACCATTCAACACCTAACCCTCCACTGACCACCTGACCACCACCCCTCCACTGACCATTCAACACCTAACCCTCCACTGACCACCTGACCACCACCCCTCCACTGACCATTCAACACCTAACCCTCCACTGACCACCTGACCACCACCCCTCCACTGACCATTCAACACCTAACCCTCCACTGACCCCCTGACTGCCACCCCTCCACTGACCATTCAACACCCACCCCTCCACTGACCATTCAACACCTAACCCTCCACTGACCACCTGACTGCCACCCCTCCACTGACCATTCAACACCCACCCCTCCACTGACCATTCAATACCTACCCCTCCACTGACCATTCAACACCCACCCTTCCACTGACCACCTGACTGCAACCCCTCCACTGACCATTCAACACCCACCCTTCCACTGACCATTCAATACCTACCCCTCCACTGACCATTCGACACCCAACCCTCCACTGACCATTCAACACCCACCCTTCCACTGACCACCTGACCCCAACCGCCCGACCAACTGACTCCCCACGACCAACCAATCCCCCCACTGACCACCCCCGCTACTGACCCTATCCGTCCTGACCAACCAACGCCCCCGCCCCACTTACTGACCCATGCCAAGCCTACCCACTTTCCTTACAAACTTACCGTCTCACTGGCTTCTGAAAGTGGCAGCAGCTAGTGCCGCAAAATGTGGCTTCCTTCCTCTGACTCTCCAGCCCTCAACACAAGGCCTGACTGTACTGGATAGTTCTCACCCAGCCTAAGACAGAAGGTCCAGTGAGAAAGGAGTGGCTGGATTTCGAGGGAAGCAGCTAGTAGCTGAGTGGCAATCTGACTCTGATCGCCAATCCACAGAAGCTCAGGCCCAAGATGTTCCTTGACCGGGAACCAGTGTAGGTCAGTGAGCACAGGGGTGATATGGGAATGGGACTTGCTGCAAATTAAGACACGGGCATCAGAGTCTTGGATGACCTCAAGTTTGCATAGGGTAGAATGTGGGGGACCAGTCAGGAATATGTTGGAGTAGTTGAGTCTAGATCTAAAGGTAACAAAGGCTTGACACTAAATGCACTATATAAATGCAAATTGCTATACGATGAGCAAGTATGCAGGATCAAACGGATAGGCTAACACCAAGGGCAGAAAACTATATGTCACACAGTTTGAGGGGGAGGGAAAATATTGCTCATTTTCCTTTTTTTATTTATCCATTCACAGGATGTGGTCATCGCAGCATTTATTGCTCTTACGAACCTGGTGGTGAGCTGCCTACTTGAGCCGCTGCAGTCCATGTGGTGTAGGTACACCCACAGTGCTGTTAGGGAGGGAGTTCCAGGATTTTGATCCAGCGACAGTGAAGGAACGGCGATATGTTTCCAAGTCAGAATAGTGAGTGACTTGGAGAGGAACTTCCAGGTGGTGGTGTTCCCATGTGTCTGCTGCCTTTGTCCTTCTAAATGGTAGTGGTCATGGGTTTGGAAGGAGGCTGTTGAAGGAGGCTTGGTGATTCTTCAGTACTACTCCCGGAATATTGTCAGGGCCCATAGCCTTTGCATTATCCAGTGCCTTCAGCCGTTTCCTGATATCATGTGGAGTGAATCCAATTGGCTGAAGACTGGCGTCTGTGATGCTGGGGACCTATGGAGGAGGCTGAGATGGATCATCCACTTGGCACTTCTGCCTGAAGATTGTTGCGAACGCTTCAGCCTTATCTTTTGCACTGATGTGCTGGGCTCCCCCATCATTGAGGATGGGATATTTTTGGAGTCTCCTCCTCCAGTGAATTGTTTAGTTGTTCACCAGCATTCATGCCTGGATGTGGCTGGACTGCAGAGTTTAGCTCTGATCTGTTGTTTCTGGGATTGCTTAGCTCTGTCCATTGCATGCTGTTTATACTGCTTGGCACGCAAGTAGTCCTGTGTTATAGCTTCACCAGGTTGACACCTCATTTTAGGTATGTCTGGTGCTGCTCCTGGTTTACCCTCCTGTACTCTTCATTGAACCAGGGTTGATCCCCTGGCTTGGCAGTAATGGTAGAGTGGGGGATATGCCAGGCCATGAGGTTACAGATTGTGTTTGAGTACAATTCTGCTGCTGCTGATGGTCCACAGTGCCTCATGGATGCCCAGTCTTGAGTTGCTAGATCTGTTCAAAAACATTGAGCATGGTGGTAGTGCCAAACAACACGGTGGAGGGTATTCTCAATGTGAAGACAGGTCTTCGTCTCCACAAGGACTGTACGGTGATCACTCCTACCGATACTATCATGGACAGATGCATCTGCGGCAGGCAGGTTGGTGGGGATGAGGTCAAGTATGCTTTTCCCTCTTGTTGGTTCCCTCACCACCTGCTGCAGACCCAGTCTAGCAGCTATGCCATTTAGGACTCGGCCAGCTCGGTCAGTAGTGGTGCTACCGAGCCACTCTTGGTGATGGACATTGAAGACCCCACCCAGAAAACATCCTATGCCCTTGCCACCCTCAGTGCTTCCTCCAAGTGGTGTTCAACATGGAAGAGCACTGATTCATCAGCTGAACGGGGCAGGGTACTTGGTAATCAGCAGGAGGTTTCCTTGCCCATGTTTGACCTGATGCCATGAGACTTCATGGGGTCCAGAGTCAATCTTGAGGACTCCCAGGGCAACTCCCTCCAGAGTGAACACCACTGTGCCACCACCTCTGCTGGGTCTGTCCTGCTGGTGGGACAGAATATACCAAGGGATGGTGACAGTTGTGTCTGGGACATTATCTGTAAGGTATGATTCTGTGAGGATGACTATGTCAGGCTGTTGCTTGACTAGTCTGTGAGACAGATCTCCCAATTTTGGCACAAGCCCCCAGAGGTTAGTAAGGAGGACTTTGCAGGATCGACTGGGCTGAGTCTTCCATTGTTGCTTCCGTTGACTAGGTCGATGCAGGTGGTCCATCCGGTTTCAATCCTTTTAGGCTCTTTAGCGGTTTGTTAGAACTGAGTGGCTTGCTAGGCCATTTAGGAGCCAACCACATTGCTGTGGGTCTGGAGTCACATGTAGGCCAGACCAAAGGATGGTAGATTTCCTTCCCTAGAGGGCAGTAGTGAACTTGATGTGTCTTTACAACAATCAGCGATTTTTTTCATGGTCATGCTTTATTTTCATCTCCCGGGGCAGTTCTCTGGGGATCCAGGTTCGAACCCAGGTCCCCAGAGAACCACCCCGGGTCTCTGGGTTACTAGTCCAGTGACAATACCACTACGCCACTGCCTCCTCCTCTTATGCAAATATCTCTGTGTCATAGCCCAACAAATAATTTGCCCACAGACTCTGCCAATCCCACCTCTTACCACACACTTTGGGAAATGCAGGAGTGGCCTAGTATAAAACCTTAGAATCAAAAGCAAATTTGAAGATTTAGACAAATAGATTTCTCAACTATAGTTCATTAAATGTACTGTCTGAGGCCACTAATGACTTTCTTGAGAGAAAAACTACAAATAGTTCAATTATCTCATTGACAGATAAGAAGAATAGATTTACAAATAAGGAATTGCAAAACTGGAAGCATTAACAATGTCCAGAGATTTTGACATTAAGGTTACTGTTTGAAAGATTTTGCATTTCCACAGCACTTTTTATAACAACCTCATGGCCCAAAGCACTTTACGGCCAATGAAGTACATTTGAAGCCTAGTCACTGTTGTCATATAAAAAATGCAGCGGCCAGTTTATTCTGAGGACCGAGGCTCCATCCAAAGGACAGTGGGTGGAGTCTCCTGGAGGCCATGGGGGTCTCGGCTGCCAACAGGAGGCTGAGCTTGACCCCTACGTCACCTCTTTGGAGAAGACCTGCTGCATCTTGTACAGGTAGTTATCAGGGCAGCAGCAGGCCTTGCCCCGGGGTCAAAGGCCGTCCTTTGGCCTTCCTGCCGTGGTCTTAATTGGGGGTGGAGGCCCACCCACCACCCTCCTGCCTGATTAAATGTCCCTCCACCACCAAACCCACCACGGGGGAGGACAAGAGATTCTGCTCAGCGACTCCAACAGTGCAGCACTCCTTCAGGACTGCATTGGAGTGTTAGCCTGGATTTTGTGTTCAGGAGCTGAATTTTACAGGGGTGTGTGTGTGTGTGTTCCTCACAACTGCTACCCCCCCTCCCACTCTCCAGATTAAAGTCAGGTTCAAGCACATCTGCACTTGGTCAGCTCACCCCACATCTGTTTAACAGCTGCCGAGTCTCTAATTGGCTTGAGCCACGATTTCTGCCATCTTCGGAGAAGCCCCGCCTCCGGGATCCGCCTGCCAATCAAATGGCCTACAGCTTTCTTGTCTCAGCTACTTCACTGGGAGTGGTGGCCAATGATGGGAATGCAGGCAGTCTCAAAGGGGAGATGCCAATGGATCCTGGATTTTCAAGTAAGTATGGGGCCTCGCTAGGGCAAGGCTGGCAGGGCCAGATGAGGGGGCTGGGATCTGGGATCTAGAGTACGGTGGGGGGGCATTTGAGGCGAGGGAAAATGTGGCGGGTGAGGGATATATCTTGGGAGGGGGGCCTCCAATAGGCACAGAGCCCCCAAGCAGGAGGCACACCCACCCCTGGCCTGGCACAATGGTCACCAGCATTTATTGGGCAGCCTTACCACACCACGGGGAAGATCCCAGCAGTGGCAGCGAGAGGAGGCCCTGAAGTAGGCATTAATTGGCCACACAAGTGGCTTCAGTCTGGGAAGAGTATCCTGCAGTCAGCATCGTGGTGAAGCAGCCTGGGAAGAGCGTCCTGCAGTCAGCATCGTGGTGAAGCAGCCTGGGAAGAGCGTCCTGCAGTCAGCATCGTGGTGAAGCAGCCTGGGAAGAGTGTCCTGCCGTCAGCATCACGGTGAAGCAGTCTGGGAAGAGAGTCCTGCAGTCAGCATTGCAGTGAAGCAGTCTGGGAAGAGTCCTGCAGTCAGCATCACGGTGAAGCAGTCTGGGAAGAGTGTCCTGCAGTCAGTTCTTGTTGAAAATAACAAGAGTGACATCACAAGACAGTGCGAGCGAGTGGTGGAGAGATCAGACCCAGCACGAGTGCGGGGAAGCTTCAAAAAGTGACGTCAGCACAAAGATGAGAGCTGATTGGTGAGTAGTGGGTAAGTGTGTTCTCCGGTTTAAAATAGATTAAGCTAAGGAAAGGTAAGAGTTCTAGATTTTATTTAAAGTACATAAATAATTTAATGTTTTTTACTGTATTTAACTTAAAGTAAGGGTTTTTTCAAACTAGAGGCATGACAGGGCAGCTCAGCCCCGTGGTATGTGCTGCCTGCAACATGTGGGAAGTCCTAGCTGCTCCTTGCACTCTGACCAGCCACGTGTGCAGGAAGTGCCAACAGCTGCAGCTACTTGAACTCCGTGTTTCGGAGCTTGAGCGGCAGCTGGAGGCACTGAGGTACATCCACGAGGCTGAGAGTTTCGTGGATAGCATGTTTTTACACGTCATCACCTCACAGATTATGGAAGTGCAGATAGAGAGGGAATGGGTGACCATCAGTCAGAAGAAAGGTGTCAGGCAGGTAGTCAGGAAATCCCCAGGGTGCATCTCGCTCGAGAACCGTTTTTCTGTGTTGAAAAATGGTGAGAGTGACGGTTCCTCTGGGGAATGCAGCCATGCTCATGGCACTGTGAGTGGCTCAGCTGCACAGCGGGGGAGGAAAAAGAGGGGAAGAGCAATAGTGGTAGGAGACTCAATAGTAAGGGGAACAGACCGACGTTTCTGCGGCCGTAGACGTGACTCCAGGATGATATGTTCTCTCCCTGGTGCCAGGGTCATGGGTGTCACTGAACGGCTGCAGGGCATTCTAAATTCTAAGTGGTCTGGCAGGCTTAAAAGCAGATAAATCTCCAGGCCCGGATGAAATGTATCCCAGGCTGTTGAGTGAGGCAAGGGAGGAGATAGCAGGGACTCTGGCAATAATTTTCAATACCTCTCTGGCCACAGAAGAGGTGCCAGAGGACTGGAGGACAGCCAATGTGGTACCATTACTCAAGAAGGGAGGAGGGGATAAACCAGGGAACTACAGGCCAGTCAGTCTAACCTCAGTGGTGGGGAAACTATTGGAAGTAATTCTGAGGGACAGAATGAATCTACACTTGCAGAGACAGGGATTAATCAGGGACAGTCAGCATGGTTTTGTTAAGGGGAGGTCAAGTCTGATCAATTTGATTGAATTTTTCAAACAGGTGACCAGGTGTGTAGATGCATTTGACATAGTCGACTTGGACTTCAGCAAGGCTTTTGATAAGGTCCCACATGGGAGACCGATAACGAAGGCAAGAGCCCATGGGATCCAAGGCAATTTGACAAATTGGATCCAGAATTGGCTGAGTGGCAGGAAGCAGAGAGTGATGGCCGAGGGGTATTTTTGTGACTGGATCCCTGTGTCCAGTGGGGTTCCACAGGGTTCAGTGTTGGGTCCCTTGCTGTTTGTGGTATATATAAACGATTTAGACTTGAATGTAGGAGTGTTGATCAGTAAGTTCGCAGATGACATGAAAATTGGTGGGGTGGTAAATAAGGGTAGTCTTAGATTACAGGAGGATATAGATGGGCTGGTCAGATGGGCTGATCAGTGGCAAATGGAATTTAATCCGGATAAGCATGAGGTGATGCACTTGGGCAGGACAAACAAGGCACGGGAATACACGATGAATGGTAGGACCCTGGGAAGTACCAAGGATCAGAGGGACCTTGGTGTGCATGCCACCAGTCCCTTAAGGTAGCAGGACAGGTAGATAAAGTGGTTAAGAAGGCATATGGGATACTTACCTTTATTAGCTGAGGCATAGAATATAAGAGCAGGGAGGTTATGCTGGAACTGTATAAAACGCTGGTTAGGCCACAGCTAGAGTATTGCGTGCAGTTCTGGAATCCACATTCTAGGAAGGATGTGATTGCACTAGAGAGAGTGCAGAGGAGATTTACCAGGATTTTGCCTGGGCTGGATAGTTTTAGTTATGAGGAGAGATTGGATAGATGGGTTATTTTCCTTGGAGCAGAGGAGATTGAGGGGGAACATGATTGAGGTGTATAAAATTATGAGGGGCATAGATAGGGTAGACAGGAAGGAACTTTTCCCCTTGGTGGAGGGATCAATAACCAGGGGGCATAGATTTAAGGTAAGGGGCAGGAGGTTTAGAGGGGATGTGAGGAAGAATTTTTTTCACCCAGAGGGTGGTGGGAATCTGGAGCTCACTGCCTGAAAGGGTGGTAGAGGCAGAAACCCTCATAACATTTAAGAAGTATTTGGATGTGCACTTGCTGTGCCATGGCATACAAGGCTATGGGCCTAGTGCTGGAAAATGGGATTAGAATAGTTAGGTACTTGTTTGACTGGCACAGACTCGATGGGCCGAAGAGCCTTTTTCTGTGCTGTAGACCTCTGACTCTATGACTATGACTCTAATTGACCCACATGGAAACCAGCTGCCTGACACCTCTCCCGGTGTGGGTAGAATACCTACAAGGGCGGGAACGGCTTTGCCGACAGGGTGTCCAATTCCCCCATCCCCCCCCACCCCACCGAGTTGACATACACATAAACATATATTAATACACAGGGCCCTGTTCTTTGCAAACAGAAAGAACATGTACACACATTGCACCTGTTTCAGCTAAACAAAATAAGTGACAGCCATTCGTTGATTCATTCCTCAGGGCAATGCCTTGACCAATTGGGGTCAAGCTGCCTGGTTTAAATTTCAAACAATGCTGCCAATTAACCGTCAGTCACCATCAACTGCTGTATTCTCCATGGCAATGCCTCTACCGATCAGAGTCCACTTGCCAACCAATCAGCGCTCTCTTCTTATACAGTATAAATTGTTGTTTTCCCCTTATTCTTGCACAGTGTCCCGATGAGTGCAAGATGTAAAGCTTCGACATGTCTCTTTTTTCAGCAATACTCAAGTTCTGTAATACTAAACGATGATTAATATGCCGTCTATTTGTACATCTGCTGCTCGATTTTGTGGCTGTCAGTTCCCAAGCTATGGTATTAATTGCAAAATTCTCCCCACGTAAACATCAACCAGCTCATAGTGGCAAGAAATCAAACTAATTATTTGATTTGAAGTCACAGACAATTTAAAAACTTCTTACAGGTGTTTCTTTCTGAGGAACATTAAGGTGTGTTTCCGCTCACTGCATCTATAAGCTAAAGATCAATGCGTCTTTTTCCCCTCAGAGCGTTAATCCTGCATTCTTCAAAAATTCAAAATGATCCTGTGGCCATGATTATTTCAGATGTGTGAGCTCACTTCAAAGGTGAAGAAGTTGCTTGGTTTTAACACACAGTGAATGTTGGGATTGTGCGCAAGAGAAGCTCTTATACATCTGTCGCTCTCTGGAGAAATCCATTCATTGCTACCATTATGTACTTTCAAAGCTGGACACCAAGAAAGCAATTGACACTCCCCAGGCTCAACACATATCAGACACGCTTTCAAATTATTTTTGAGATATTCTGAGAACTGCTGAGAATTAAAAATATGTTTCTTCTTTGACTTGAAAATTAATCCAACACATTAAGCTGTTTAAAAGCCGGTCCTTTGGGCACAATGATTTTGATCTTGTTTCCATGAAGTTTCAATTCTGACTCATTTCGTGAACAGACTTGGGCTGAAATTCCACACAGCTGCAATTTCAGCGACTGTGCAAGAGTTGCACCAGATACCGCCCTCCTGTATTGACCCCAACAGTCTATGTGGGGATCAAATGTTGGACATCTAATTAGCAAAGAGCCAGTGACCTCTGAATGACACTTCAGCGTGCCTCAGGAGACACTGCAAATTGGAACTTTGGTGCCGGGCTGCCTTTGCCCTCCCCCCAAGCTCGGGGCCACCAGACTGTGACCTTTCACCACCCGCACGCCTCCAAGTGGTCTCCAACCTCCAACTCGAGACCCATAGGAATAGCCCTTCTGTGCTCTTCCTATGGGTCTTGAGTTCAGCTCAGCCTGGATCAATGGTAATCCTTTGCAGAGATACAGGCCACGCTACCAGACCTGGACTCATAACTTCTGCCTTCAGGAAGAGCAGAGCAGTGCTTCCTTCTCAGCACGCCAGCTAACAATCCACTTGCCTGGATAAGTGCGGCTCCAACAACCTCAAGTAGCTCAACACCATCGAGGACAAAGCAGACTACTTGATTGGCACCCCATCCACGCCTTAAACATTCACTCCAGTGCCAACACACAGTGGCAGCAGTGTGTACCATCTACAAGATGCACTGCAATAACTCACCAAGGCTCCTTTGGCAGTATCTTCCAAACCTGCGACCTCTACCACCCAGAAGGACAAGGGCACCAGACCCAAGGGAACACCACCACCAGCAAGTTCCTCTCCAAGCCACTCGCCACCCTGACTTGGAAATATATCGGCCGTTCCTTCACTGTCGCTGGGTCAAAATCCTGGAACTCCCTCCCTAACAGCGCCGTGAGTGTACCTACACCACAGGGACTGCAGCAGTTCAAGAAGGCAGCTCACCACCACCTTCTCAAGGGCAATTAGAGGTGGGCAATAAATGCTGGTCTTACCAATGATGCTCATATCCCATGAAAGAATAAGAGGAAAGCACCCAATCCATGCCAGGATGGTGGGAGGGCCACATGTCCTGCCCTCTCTCTGCGCCATTGCCCTCGTCTGGAGTGGCTGATGCCTCCAAACAAAGCACTGGAAATTCCTGAACAGAAACAACAACAACTTCTATTTATATAACACCTTTAAATATGCAAAGATACTCCACAGGAGCGTTGTCAAACTAAATGTGACACCAAGCCACATAGGGCAATGTACAGATGAGCAGAAGCTTCATCAATGGAGGTAGGATTTAAGGAGCATCTTAAAGGAGGAGGGAGAGGTATTGAGGCCAAGAGGTGTAGGGAGGGAATTCCAGAACTTTGAACCCTGGCAGCTGAAGGCACAGCCGCCAACTGGGGGAGCGATTAAAATCAGGAATGTCCAAGGGACCACAATTAGAGGAATGCACATATCTCAGAGGGTTGTGGGGCTGGAGGAGATTACAGAGGTAGGAAGGGGTGAGGCCCTGGTGGAATTTGAACACGCGGTTGAAAATGTTAAAAACAAGGTGTTACCGGACCAGGAGCCAATGTAGATCAGCGTGCACTGAGGGCTTTGGGGTAAATGGGGCTTGGTCAGGACCTGGTCTAACCAGAGTCTCAGCCGGTTTTAATGCAGCAGTTACAGTGCAAGTGGAAATGTTGACGCCATTGTGCAAATAAAAGTATCCATTTGTACTTTCACTTGTCCCTGAGATGTAAGAAAGCATAACTTGCTCCAAACAGAAGAGTAACTCCACCAGTTATGAGCTAGTAAGGGGTTAACAATTCCGGACACAACCCAGTGAGTAAATGGGCAAGTTAGAATCATTCACATTTTAGGAGGACGCCAACTTCTGTCCTTGGTCTTTGCTACGTTAGCTGATCTCATCAAGGGCAGCAAGAATGTTTAATTCATGAACTTATAATTCAAAACCCTAATTTTGATAGAAAAATAAGGAGAAACTATAGTTCCACTGGCGG
The DNA here is from genome assembly GCF_964194155.1 of Cetorhinus maximus. Taxonomy (NCBI): domain Eukaryota; kingdom Metazoa; phylum Chordata; class Chondrichthyes; order Lamniformes; family Cetorhinidae; genus Cetorhinus; species Cetorhinus maximus. The sequence continues at coordinate 5,662,087 of NC_135882.1, forward strand.
GAGGGTCGGTAACTAAATGACACAAATTGACAAATGAACCAGAGGCAAGATGAGAAGGTAACAAGTAGTCCTGACCAGGAAGCATTGGAAACAGATTCAATAGTAAATTGGATAGGTAGCTGCAAAGAAATATCTGCAAGGCTGGGGGGCAAGAGTAGAGTGGGGGGGGTGGTGGGATTAATTGGATGGCTCTTTCAAAGAGCTGGCACAGGCACGATGGGCTGAATGGCCACCTCCTGTGCTGTGTGATTCTATGGAATTTGAAAGTAGGAAAGGAAAAGTTTCCATCCAGTAACGTATGCTAGAAAACACTCGAGCGTGGGTCCGATTTTAAGGCTTCCCACAACCGGATACTTTTCTGGCACTCTGTCTCCATATTCAGATACAACGAATATCTGTAAAGTTGAGGTATGGACATCCAGGGCTTTGGGGAAAATTGAAAGCCAAAAAAGGGAGTTTGCAATAAACGTTCCTTTGGGAAGAAAGAATGGACAGTGAAGTATAGATTTCTCGATTCATTATCAGTGGGGAGCAAATTGGCAAGAGCAGAGGACAATTTTCATTTCTGAACTTTGTGCATGTATCGCCAATCCTTAACAAGTAAGGGAAGAACGTTCTGCTGTGTGTGTTATTTTCACCGCAATGGTCACACATATTGACATAGTGAAATGATTCAGGGTGATTTATATTATTGCCTCAATGGTTTGGAAATGAACGGGGTTTGCCAAACACTTTTTAATCCAGGGAGATGGTGATCCTTGAGCAAACTACTTAAGCTTTATTTTTCTTTCAGTAGTAATTAACACAGAGGAACAAGGGGCCTTTGAAACTTCCCTACACAAATTTGCAGATGCAAGTTTTATATACAATAAGAAAAGCAATGGCAGGGATCCCCTGGTTGGCTAAGTGACTGATCAGTATCTTACTCAAGTGTTTCAAAGCAGGAGGGCCCTCATTTAGTCGTCACACTGTGATGAACCAATTTATCTGAACTATGATAGGAGCTGGAGCACTGCAACTGGTCAAGTTACTCCTAGTGATAGGAGTGGAGGGAAAATAAAAGCAGGCATGGTTCTTGACCCCTGCTGGGAGGTGTTTATGTGTAAGGTCAGGGATCAGGGGTCAGCTGCAATATCCTATAACTTTTCAACACTCTGTGGTGAAGCTGAGAATACAATAGCTGAGACACATGAGGCTCCTGCTCTCTGGAAAGTCAGATGAGAGGCCTGGGGGGTCTACACCATACCCAAATCCCTTAGCATCGCTCAACGTGGATAACTGGGACTGGGCTAGTAAAAGCAGAAAATGCTGGAAAATCTCAGCGGGCTTGGCAGCGTCTGTGGAGAGAGAAAAAAGAACAGAGTTAGTGTTTTGAGTCTTCTTCAGAGCCATCCGGAGTCAAAACGTTAACTCTGTTTCTCTCTCCACAGACGTTGCCAGACCTGCTGAGTTTTTCCAGCATTTTCTGTTCTTAATTTCAGATTTCCAGCATCCGCAGTGTTTTGCTTCTATCTTAGTGAGAGCGGGGCTAATTAGGCATTAGTGATGCCCTGGTCTGGTGTCACATGTAGACACTCCTCTGTGCCCACTCTCTGCTCAGTTTTCCTACCATTCCAGAATGGAGCCCAATATTTCTATCGCTCTTTTTCCTTCTCTTCTCCTTACCCCTCTTGCTCTCTCCTCCCCCATTTCCTCTTGTCGCTTGGTCGTTTTTTTCATTTCTCCCCTCTCGTGTACCTTCCTTCTCCTGTCAACTCCCTGACCCTCCCTCTCCCTCCACCCCCTTACTCTCCTGCTCCCTTTCCAGGTCTGTCTCCCTCCACATCTCCAGCCTCGTTTCCTCCTCCAACGTCCCTCTTCGTGCTGTCACCTCCCAAATCCTTGCCCATCTTTCCCACATTGCCAAGTTTGAATCCCTCCAATCAGAATTCAGCTGCTGCCCTGAAACAGCCCTCGTCATAGTCACAAATGACATTGTCTGTGACTGAGACATTCTCTGCAACCTTTGAAACTATTGACCACATCTTCTTCCTCCAAAGCCTCTCTTTCATCATCTAGCTGAATGGGGTTGCCTTTCCTGGCTTCCACTTTAACCTATCCAGTCACCAGCTGCTCCTCCTGTCCCTCACACATTTACCTTTGGTAACCCATTCTACATGCTGCCCCTTGCTAACACCATCCAAAGACAGGACATCAGGTCCACATGCACACTGACAATACCTAGCTCAACCTCACCATCCCCTCTCTCGCTCCCACATCCTCTTTATCGCAAAGACCACCTTATTCCACCTCTAACATCAACCATCTTCACCCCTGCCTCAGCGCATCAGCTGCTGAAACCTTCATTCGTGCTTTTGTTCCCTCAACTCTCAGCTACTCCAATCCTTTCCTGGCTGCCTTCTCATTTTCCACCCCCCATAAACTAGATCTCATCCAAAACTCTGCAGGCTGTATCCTAACTTTCTCCAAATCCCATTCATCCAACACCCCCAGTGCTCGCTGGTCTTCATTGGCTCCCAGTCTATCAGCGCTTAGATTTCAAAACTCTCAGTATGTTTTCAAATCAACCTATGGCCTCACCCCTCCCTATCTTTGTAATGTCGTCCAGTTTCACAACCCTCTCTGTGCTACTTCAATACTGGCCTCTTGCAGATCCCCCATTTCCTTCCCTCCGTACTAGGCTCTAAGCTCTGGAATTCCCTCCTTAAACCTCTCCACCTCTTTCATTTTCCAGCAATCACTCTCGTCTGTCTATCTGTCGTCAATCTTATTCCTTTTATGGTCCTCTTTTTACTGATGGTTGCTGCCGTGACAGATATTAATAGCTCAGAGGGTTAATGAATGCAATGCACGATGGCATTCTCACAAGTGTGGTGCAGTCATTTACAGGTTTATGAGATGAAAATCTACATTTGATTACCAGGAAATTACAGTTTACAATAGAAGCAGAATTTCACCACGATTCATGTTTGAACAGTTAACAGCTGAAACTCATTTTCTGAACGCTACTTTAGTGAAATATTAGTATAACTTTACTCAAAAGTTCCCACTTTTATTGTCCTCCAACAAGATAGCTGATAGCTCTGATTTCAACACATAGGGCAGAATTTCCCAGGCCCCACTGTCTATAGTGGAGGGAGTGAATGTTTAAGGTGTTGAATGGGGTGCCGACCAAGTGGACTGATTTGTCCTGGATGGCATCGACCTTCAAGCCTTGTAGATGGGTTTCCCTTGTTGGGTGAGTATCTTCCATTCTTAGCTTGCTTTATAGAACGACCACTGGGTCACAAACTATGTTCTCCAGCTCAGGACGCAGAGGCACTCAATAGTCAGCTTGGCCCAATCAGTGGTGCCTCCTGCAGGCCACTCGAGAAGTAACAGTGCCAACCATTGCAAAATCTTGGCGACCGCGGCAATCTCTGTGCCTAACTACCACATGTAGAAGGAGTGTCATTGAAGAGTCACTATCTTCAAAATCAGAAGTGGTAAACCTTTTATCATTTAAAGAAAGGTGTAACAGATTGACAACTGGAACACTGGAATTCCCTCTGTAAGCCTCTCCGACAGTCTATCCTCCTTTAAGATGCTCATTAAAACCTACCTCTTTGTCCAAACTTTTGGTCATCTGTCCTATTTTCTCCTTAAGTGGCTTAGTGTCTCATTTTCTTTGATAATAGGTGTCATAAAGAGCCTTGGGAGGTTTTACAGCATTAAAGGTACCAGATAAATACCACGTTGTTGTTGATCTAAAAGATTAAGGCTCTCCTCCAACCCCAGACCAACAAATGTTTGCTCAATTGCTTCATAATGGTCCTTGATTTGGAAAACGTCCTGGAATTATTCTGTTGGGTCACTCGTCTGCAGGACAGCGAGAGCAATGTACTAAACTAAAAACTAGAGGAAAGGAGGAAGTATTCAACTCATATTGCTTAAAGCCTCAAGTATCTGTCCAGCAATAACTAATAAAAAGGTTAAAATAATAACCCTTTCATCGGAGATCTGTGAAAATGATTGCTTACTCTTCACAGGGCTCTGTCAGATGTTCTTACAAGTTATAAACAGTCAGCAGCCAACGTGATTCTACTGCTTAGCTGGAAACAGGAAGCCCTCGGAAACTTCACATGCACAATAAACCCAATCGTATTGCTGTGAAAACGAACACTTTGTTCCAAGTCCAATTCTTGAAGCAGCAGTGCTGTGCAATTAGATTGCACATATAACATCGACCTCATTATTACTGTCACCTGAACGGTGAAAAGGCATCAATGGTATCGTCAATGAAGCATTCGGTAATAAAAACAGGAAGATACCGGGAATACAAGATAAATCTGTTTGCATTTTAAAGACAAATGTCTTTTTTAATCTCCAATTATCCCCTCCCCCTCCGCTCTCCGCTCCCTATTGAACGCATTATTATCAATTCCCAACTGTTAATTGATCCTTTCTCACCTGGAAATGGACAGATAGTAGGTGAATGTCTGCTGACCGAATATGCATCTGTACATCTTTGTTCCTTTGTGAGTTTCTCCAGGTATTTTTATTTTTGTTTTGGATTTCCAGCATCCGCAAGTTTTTTTGCTTTTATCTCTTTGTTCCTCCCTTGTTTTAACACTCATGTTGAGAGTATACAGTGCATCCTTTGACTGCTTCTCCCAAATTGTGCGACTTCCCATTACTCTGCATTGAGCAGCGCCTATCTCTCTGCCTGCTTTGCTAGTCTGTCCCCTTCAATCACTGGCGTTAATCACATTACATTGCTGTCTCACGATCAGCAAAGTTTCAGACAATTGTTCAATGGACCAAAAATCCTTCTAGACATTCTATAATTCCAGACTTGAGGGATTTTAGCTACAAGGAATTGGAGAGGCTGGGGTTGTTCTCCTTGGAGCAAAGGAGACTGTGGGGAAATTTGGTGGAGGTGTACAAGAATATGACAGGCCTGGAAAAGGTAGGCAACAGTCCCTTCAGGATGCTGAAAGGGGATGGGAGGGCAAGATGAATTTGGTAGTGGCTTCACTTAGGTGGATTTTAACTGTCTCTTGTCCAGTGCATGAACATACAAACAAGGAGTAGGAGTAGGCCATTCGGCCATTCAATATTAACCTCAAATCTGCATCCTGCCTACCCCCCCGATGACCTATCACTCGCTTGCTTACCAAGAACCTATCCAGCTCTGCCATAAAAATATTCAAAGCCTTCTCAGGAAGAGAGTTCCAAAGACTCACAACCCTCTCAGAGAAAAAAATTCCCCCCATCCCTGTTTTAAATGGGTGACCCCTTATTTTAAAACAGTGACCCCCAGTTCTAGATTCTCCCACAAGAGGAACCATCCTCTCCACATCAACTCTGTCAAGACCCCTCAGGATTTTATGTTTCAATCAAGTGAGTTTGTAAATTTGTGTAATTAAACATTATCACACCCAGAAAAATGGACAAAACTGCATTTTGCATTCAGGTGAGGGATTCCCTGATTCTCCTGAATGTTTTCATTGTTACACTTTATCCACTGTAGAATTATAGAATGGTTATAGCATAGAAGGAGGCCATTTGGCCCCATGAGTGTGTGCTGGCTCTCAGAGCAACTCAGGTGGTCCCACTTCACTTCTTTTCCCCATAGCCCTGCAGTTTTTTTTTCTGTTCAGGTGTTTATCCAATTCTCTTTTGGAAACCATGATTAAATCTGCCTCCACCACACTCTCAGGCAGTGCATTCCCAATCCTAACCACGCATTGCATAAAAATGTTTTTCCTGATGCCACCTTTGGTTCTTTTGCCATTCACCTTAAATCTGTGCCCACTGGTTCTCGATCCTTCCGCCAATGGGAATAGTTTTTCCCTATCTACTCTGTTCAGACCCCTCGTGATTTTGAACACCTCTATCAAATCTCCTCTCAACCTTCTCTAATCCAAGGAGAACAGCCTGAGGTATATCAAATCCAAAACAATGTCATTGAACTGTAATATTCTGATGCTGCTTGCAAGAGCTGACGCGCAGATACATTTAGAAGGAGAGATGATCCAACGTCAGTACACGTTCCCCCTTTCACTGTCACAGATCTGTGAACATCTTAAATGACAGCTATAGTGTCTGATTATCATGCGTGTTCAACCTTTGTCACAACCATCAGATTACTGAATGACCTTTATCATTCGCAACACTCTTAAAACTTTGTTTAAAACTAGGGTCTTTGTTCTTTCTTGGCTCTCTGTGTAACTCAATACTTACACATTCCCTAAAGTTACTCTGATATAAAAATCTGAGGGGGGAACATTTCAGCTGGTTGCTGTGTGTCAGTAACCAACCAAACACAGTGCCAAGATTTTTCACGTTGACCAATTAAATCATAAAAATATTCCAAAAGATGAAGGTAACAATTTCACACACTAGTTAACACCAGCAGCAGCTTGCATTTATATAGCACTTTTTACATAATAAAATATCCCAAGGTGCTTTGTTTTTTAATTCATTCAGGGGTTGTGGGCTTCACTGACTGGACCAGCATTTATTGCCCGTCCCTAGTTGCCCTTGAGAAGGCGGTGGTGAGCTGCCTTCTTTATAGAGGCACTATAAAATAAAATATGATACCAAGCCACATACGAAGATATTAAAACAGGTGACCAAAAGCTTGGTCAAAGATGTAAGGCTTTTTAGTTCTTCTGATGAAGAGTCATACGGACTCGAAACGTTAACTGTGTTCCTCTCCGCAGATGCTGTCAGACCTGCTGAGTTTTTCCAGGTATTTTTGTTTTTGTTTTGGATTTCCAGCATCTGCAGTTTTTTGCTTTTATCTTAAGGTTTTTTAGACTGTCTTAAAGGAGGAAAGAGAGGTGAAGAGGTTTTGGGAGGGAATTGTAGGGCTTAGGGCCCAGGCGACTGAAGGCACAGCCGCCACTGGTGGGTCGATTAAAATTGGGGGGTGCTCTACAAGCCCAAGTTAGAGGAGCGCAGATATTTCAGAACATTGTGGGTCGTGGGTCACAGTGGTAGAGAGGGATGAGGCCATGGAGGGACTTAAACACAAGGATGAGAATTTTAAAATCAAGACATTGGTGGACTGACAGCCAATGTGAGCACTGAGATTTGATGTGAGTTTGGACATGGCAGAAGAGATTTGGGTGAACTTGAGTATCTGGTGGGTAGAACGTGGGAGAGCCAGCCTTGTGTTGGAATAGTCAGATATGCCCAGAAAGAATACAGCTATGGAGGCATTGGCTGTACTAGGATGATTAAAACCTTACACAGTCCCGAACACAGCCACCCAGGAAATGAGCCTAGAGATTCATAGATGTCGGGTTGAGAGAGAGCTGTTCGGTGAGCACAGAACAAGGATGAGTGGGAAAGTTCCACTGGTAGCTCTGCACAGTTTTTTCACACAGCGTGACGCAGATTGGAAACCTCCTGAGATAGGCAGGAGGCAGTCAGACTGGCATCACCACAAGGATACCCAGAACAGGAACCTAGTGATGACAGGCTGAGATAACACAGTGAAAGGCTAAAAATACAAGGCCACTTGTTGACTCTAAAATTGGTTGCCTGCGAAATGCAAAACCAAGCACAATTTTACTTTGTTGCACACTAAAACACATCGAATTAACGCTGCTGATGTATTGGTGTGAGAGTATCGATTCTCGGGAATCTGGCATCTAATGTTCTAGTGTGTATCATGGTGCAGCTAGAATTCCCCGCCATCTTTATCACTACTGGTAGATGATAGGAGCTACTGCATCAACAGAGATAACAAGCGGATGGTGTTTGGAACTTCAAGCACTCTTTTGTCAAGCGGTACACATTCAGTAGAGACAGATTTGAAAAATGTCTATCTACACCCACAACAAGGGATACAAGGCAGCCATTTCCCTTCTTTCTGGGCACTTGAGTGATAGCTTTTCCGCTTGAATTAGGATTTCCAGCAGCCTACAATTTGAAGTCACCAATTCCAGTTTCACAAAACTACACTTCGTGGATCACCATCTTTGTCAAAAGCACTCAAAATTATGAAGGGTTTTTATAGAGTAAAGGAGAAACTGTTTCCACTGGCAGGAGAATTGGTGACCAGGGGGGCACAGACTCGCGGCAATTGGTAAAGGAACCAGAGGGGGAGATGCGGACATTTCTTTTCCACAGCGAGTTGTTGCGATCTGGAAGGCGCTGCCTGAAAGGGCGGTGGACACAGGTCCAACAGGAACTTTCAAAAGGGAATTCGATAATACTTGAAAGGGAAAAATTTGGGGGAAAAGAGCATGGGGGAGTGGGACTAATTAGATAGCTCTCTCAAAGAGTCACACTGGCACGATAGGTTAAATGACCTCCTTCAAAGCTGTATAATTCATTAGTTGCAATTTATTTTCCAATTTTCTCCCCTCCTGTCTGAAGATCCTGATGCCTATGCCTATGCAAAATCCCATGAGTGCTGGTAACTCTCTAGTCTAAAATGTGCCAATGAGGAGACAGCTAAGTCATGGAAAGTATCACAGACAAGACATATCCTGCTCCCACCCAACAAGTGTACTTTCCAGCCTAGGTCACTGGATAGACATTCAAAGCAGAAACATCTTTCCCGTCTCTGACCCAGAGAGGCTGATGTCAGTTGCACTCCCTCCCTTATTGCAGCCTTGGCATGTGAGAAATATTCATATTCACTAACAAGAGCACAATATTTTTTCAAGTAGCTAGTGTCCCTTTCAATTTATGTTTGATAGCTATGCGGCTTCAGCTGGAGTATTGCCTCCAGTTCTGGGCACCACACTTTGAAAAGGATATGAGGCATTAGAGGCAGAAATACTTACGAGAATGGTTCCAGGGATGAGGGTCTTCAGTTACGTGGATAAATTGGAGAAGCTGGGGCTGTTCTCCTTCAAGAGGAGGAGGAGGAGGTTTTATAGAGGTGTTCAAAATCACGAGGGGACTGGACAGGGTAGATAGTGTCACAATCAGGTCAGGAGGGGTCGAATGGCTCCCCTCTTTTCACTCGCCTTGTTTTCCCACAAGTTTTTTTATAAACAGATATACTTGCCAATTCTGTGAAGATTTAACTATTTACTTGGTATGGCCATAAAAGACACAATCAGACATGTTTGCTTGAGTTTTTTAAAAAGGAAAGAGGATAGCTTTTATTGTACTTAACCCAGCCGAAGGAAAATAATAAAGAAAGTTCTGACTTTCACACACACATCTGAAGTTCACACATGCACACAAACAGGTTACAGAGTGGGGAGGATAGACTGAGTAATTTAGAATCCTGTAAATTGAAGTGGTGTACGGAGCTTTGGAGATTGGTGTCTCAGCTAGCTTCAGGTTGACCTCAGTGGTCCAGCTGCTTTTGGTGTTGAAGTGGCTTAAAGCGCAGACAGACTATCTGTTTTTCTGGAGACAACAGCCCTGGGTTGAGTTCTTTTCAGAATTCTTTGTCTGTAGCACCTGGATAGTCAAAATCAGCAGACAGGGTTCAAAAGTTGCAAGTTGGACAGAGAGAGCAAGAGAGAGAGGGAAGGAGCCCACTCAGAGTCTCGTTCCTTCAGCATCTCAGTTGACTTGTCCAGTTCTGAAGAGAAAGCAGGTACTTAAAACACACAAAGGGTTTTCTTGTCACTTAACCTTCTCCCTCCAACTGCCTAGTGACACAAATATGGTCATGGCTAGTGTATTCCAATTACCTTGATTAGATCGTGGCTAGGAATTCCTTTCTCAGCCAGGGCCCCATTATCCAAGTGATTATGTCTAATGGCTTTTGTCCACCCAGTTAAGTGCCCGATCAATTGTCTGGGCGCTTTGCCGATGGAATACGAGATGGTCCCCATTTATCTCTTTAAAAGCCATTGTTCCTGCTGCAGTTTTGCAGATAGATTATCTCCATTTCAATGAATCTGTGATATAGAAAGTATAGTGATGCAAACATGCAGCCATCTTTGACTGTGATCCCATGTCACTGGAATGTGGCTTTAGTCTTCTTGAAAAAAAATCAATAAGCAGTTTTCAGTCAGTGAATTGAAAAATCATTTTTTGATAAAAAGCATGGTTTCCTAATAATAGGGAGAAACATTTGGTGGAAGGGGAGAACCAGAGGACATTGGTTTAAGATGATTTAAATTTTTTACACAGTGAGTTTGGGATCTGGAATGCACTTCCTGAGAGTCTAGTAGAAGCAGATCCAATCATAGCTTTCAAAAAGGAATGGGATAAGCACCGGGAGGGGAAGACAACACTCAGTGCTACAAGGAAAGGATGGGATAGTGGGTTGAGCCGAGTTGCTCCTACAGAGAGTTAGCGTGGGCATGGCAGACCTCATCACCTCCTACTGTATTGCAACCATTTTATGATTCTACCTGATTCATGGAGAAAACAATGAGTTAGATCATTGGCTTTGGTTGGTAGCAGGAACATGTGATAGTAGGTCAGCAGCCTCTTCTACATCTCTCCCCATTATTACTCCCATTAAAGTCAACACTGTTTTAATTAAACTGTGGAAATGAGACTACAAGACACAGGTATTGCATTTCTTACATCTCAGAGCTATGTAGAGATGTCACACCAGCTTATATATGTGGAGCAGGAACCTAGGCACAGTGCTTTAAAATGTCTGCTCCCTCATGGTTCTGGAAGCTGCTAGAAGCTAGCTTGTGCCTTTGTTTACTTTTCTTCGGAGTCCACACCCAGGCTTAACTAATCAAGTAGAGTGAGCATCAATAGTAACTAGACTGACATAATCAAACACAGAACAATTGAACACCACTTCTCCCCCCACCCTTGTAAAACTAAAGACCTTATTTTAAATTAAACCATCCAAAACAACAAGCATATGTAAATTGAATCATTTCTTAGAGTTCAGCTTGTCCTTTTTTTTTATTTATTCATTCATAGGATGTGGGTGTTGCTGGCAAGGTCATCCCTAATTGCCCATCCCTAATTGCCCATCCCTAATTGCCCATCCCTAATTGCTCTTGATAAGGTGGTGGTGAGCCACCTCCCTGAACCTCTGCAGTCCCTGTGGTGTAGTTACCCACAGTGCTGTTAGGGAGGGAGTTCCAGGATTTTGACCCAGTGACAGTGAAGGAACAGCGATATATTTCCAAGTCAGGATGTTGAGTGACTTGGGGAAGAATTTGCAGGTGGTGGTGTTCCCACGTGTCTGCTGCCCTTGTCCTTCTAGATGGTAGAGGTCGTGGATTTGGAAGGTGCTGTTGAAGGAGCCTTGATGAGTTTTTTTAAGTACAGAAATAGTCTTCAATGTTGTAAGTCACTTCACTATCACTAACACTGTCTGTGATAGTAGTATGGCTAAGCAGTCATCTACTCCATGAACCTGCAAGATACTTGACCTCAAAGTTATACTGATGAAGGTAAGCTAACCACCTGTGTATAGAGGTCATTGACTAGATCCCGATGTAGCTAAGAATAGTGATCAGCACGGAGAGTGAACTTCCTACCATAGTGATACATTTTCCAATGTTTACAACCATAGATACAGGTAAGTGCCTCCCGCTCTCCAGAAATTTATTTACATTCAGTGTCCGACAATAGACATGATGGATAAGCGATTGGTCATTTGCTTCCTTCAATGTACTGTCAGAATAGAGTTCCAATTGCATTTTTTGATGCATCTGTTGTGACATACATTTCTGCATGTGTGTTGGAATGCACATGGACTGGCGGAAATGCTAATTTTATCTTTAACATGTCAAATGTTGTTTGCTGTTCAATTATCCAATTCCATTGTGCATCTTTGCACAGTAGCTTCTGAAGAGGGTCCGAGGTGTACTCGGGAACACATTTGTGAATTGGCAGTTATTTATGTATTTATTTAGTGTGTGCATAGTCACAGAGCCTATCAATAGGCTTATCAGTGGCTAGTGTTATGACCACAGCTGATGTTAATTGCTGCACAAACCAAATCCTAGAGGGAAACTTGGCTTATAGGCCATACCGTTTTTTGTATTCTGAAAATGAGGAAGATAATATACCAATCTCAGCAGTAAGAAGTCCAGTAACACTTTGGAGATTTTAAAGATTAAAAGATTACAAGAATAAAAGAAAACTTAAGCACACAAGATTACAGTTGCACAATTAAGGTTAGTCTTACAAACATTCCCCCCAAACAAACTCTACACTTGGTCAGACCCACAAATAAACACCTTCCAGGCAACACTCCCTTATAGATGTTTAACTATAAGAAAATCAGTAATATTACCCAAGGCAAACTGCTGTAGCTTCAACAAAAGCATACCGCATGACCTTCCACTCTCTTCCACTCTGCTGTGAAAATCCAGAATAAAACTGCTTTTTGTAGCACAAGGCTCTTCTAGCTTAACTGGAAGTTTGGTTCAAACTGCATCCTCTCTCAGCCACAGCTCCAGCTATAGCTCCCACAACTCAACAACTTAGCTCCAGCTGTTACCTCAGTAGCTGAAACAGCAACTCTGAAATACCTTTTTCCTCCTTTCATCTCAGGTTCCATTGTTCTCACACCTCTTTGAAACTCAAATCCTTCCAAATATAAAATCCTTCATGACACTATTTTGTCTTTGCTTTTGGTTCAATAAATAATAATATCCCCCCCTTCTATACCTATGTAACTCCTGCAAGATGCAAATGTGTTTCTTGTTACCTCTGACTCCCCTTTGATATTCAAAAAAACTCTCAACTTATCCAAAAATGCAAATGCTAGATCTATTTACTTGTACATTAAACCTAACACCTCTATCCTTTTTATGTTTCAACCTCCCCAGACAACTTGTCTCCTGTTAATCTCTGCCCAGCTTAAATAATTCATACACACACGCGCACACACACACACACACAGACTTTTCCACAGAATAACACAATATTCCCCAAAAATATTTTTCAAAAGCATCGATTTCTCACACTAGATGGAGTTCTTTAAGCCCGCCTTCATGTTTTGTAAGCCAACACTCTTCGACAATGCCAGTCACTGTTTGGACTGCACCACAGCTGCAGCCTGGGTGGTCTTAGCGACTTCACTGATGTTGGGTGGCTGCACAGAAACCTTGGCCAGTCCAAAAACAGTTTAAAAGAGCCCACTGTTGCCATGGGAGATCTAAGCAATGGATCAGTATTCTTGTCATGCAACCCGTCAGTGCCTGGCCTACACTGGGGAAGCCAATGATCCTCCTAGCAAACCAATTCAACAAGACTGCACTTGAGAGAATCCTGGTATCATGGAATCAAAACCACCAGCAATATGAAACCCAATGGCTCCCATACCATTAGACCCACACTTTGCATCCTGTAACTCAATGTTGAGGGACTATCTACAGCCAAGAGGCACCTAGGTTTCACCCTGCCCTCAACACGCCATCAATGTGATCTGCATTCAAGAAACACATCGACTACCAGATGAAGCCAGGAGGTACAAGATAGACCATTTCAACATGATATGTCATACTGTACACCCTAAGCATGGCCGGACCATGTTTGTCCAAGTGACTATTGCCAACCCAGTCCATTTGTTCTCCACTGAATAATCCAGCACCATCAAGATTGCAGCCTTCTGGATAGAAAACACCTACAAGTCCCCTAGTGTTAACTGGGGCCAACAGGTCCTCCCAATCCTACCACAGCCAGCCGTCTATACTGCAGACTTTGATAGTCACCACACAGACTGGGGCTATCGAGGTTAATGCAGATGGTGAAAAACTTATAAACTAGACCACAGAGTCCATGATCCCAAACAGCCTGGAACTTTCCACTCTGCTATGTGGAAGGGGAATACTCTCCTAATTTGTGCTGGGTCAGTTCAGTACTCGCTAATCCACTTCCTGCATCATGTCAAATCCTGCCCAACTTTCCACACAGCCAGCACAGACCGTCTCCGGTCCACATTGGGCTTTGACTACCGAGTGTCAACAGCTCAAAGAAGAAATGGTGGAACCTGTGAAAAGGCAATAAGAGGAATACAGCAAGATATTGGAATAAAGTGTTATAACAATACCACCCTGAAATATCCCTATAGAGCTAGAATACAGTCGCTTCTACAGAGACATCTACAAAGTTGGTAGTACCCAGGAATGATGTTAACTCTTTCACGTTAGACTGAGTCAGGCTTGTGTGAAAGGCTTTGATGTTGTCATGTGTAGGCTTTACTCCAGCTGCTGTCGCACTATACCCTAGAATATCAATCTCGGGTGCAATGAGTGTGCATTTGTCCTTTTTGAGCATCCAGTTGTGTTGTGCAAGTCAAGTGAGCACCGCTGATAACCGCTGATCATGTTCTGCTTTGTCCCGTCCGTGGACAATGATGTCATCAAATAGGTTGAACATCCCCCCTCCAATGTCTGACAAGACTGAAGAAATGATCTTCTGAAATGTGCTAGATGCTGAACTTGGCCCACAGGGCATTTGGTGATATTGAAACACACCATCCTGAGTAACAAAAGTTGTAAGATATTGGCTTTGCTCTGCTAGTGTTATCTGATGATAGGTCTGTCACGTGTCAAGCTTTGTGAAGACTGTGGAGTTATGAAATGATGCCGATAGTTCTTGGATTGTAGGAAGTGAATGCTTGTCTGGAATGATAGCTTTCACCACTTTAAGGTCAACAAATAGTCTAAGTTTGCCATTTTTGCATCATGAAATGTCTAGGTTCGATATCCATGGTGATGAGTCAATCCACTCAATGAAACCATCTGCTCCTAGTCATTTCAAAGAACAAAGAACAAAGAAAAGTACAGCACAGGAACAGGCCCTTCGGCCCTCCAAGGCTGCGCCGATCATATTGCCCGTCAACTAAAACATTCTGCACTTCCGGGGTCCGTAACCCTCTATTCCCATCCTATTCATGTATTTCAGCTCCTTGTTCAATGGCAAAGGGCCAACCAGCCTTCTCTTGTTGACACTATTCAATTCCAGACAGAATGTGAACCATGGGAATCTAAATGAAGCAGGATGGTTAAAATAGCTATGGCCTCTTGCTGCCTCTGGTGGGTGTGAAACTAACCCACCAGAAAGACTTTTTACTGGAAATGCCACACTGACATGACATTTACCCCAATGTGTGAGTCAATGGCTGTTGATGCATTTCAGTAGCATAGGTAACTTCAAGGAAAGATGAGGGAGAAAGGAACAGTAGGATATCCACACCTTTGTTACCTCTAGACTTCACTATTCCAATGTTTTCCAAGACAGCCTCACACATTCTATCCTCTGTAAATTTGAAGTCATTCAAACTCTGCTGCCCATGCCCTTACTCGCACCAAGTCCCACTCAGCCCCATTCCTGTGCTCACTGACCTACATTGGCTCCTGGTCAAGAGAAACGCGATCTTAAAATTCTCATCCATGTTTTCAAATCCCCCCATGGCCTCAGCCCTTCCTATCTCTGTAATCTCCTCCAGCCCCACAACCCCCTGAGATACCTGTGCTGCTCCAATTCGGGCCTCTTGAGGATGCCTGATTTTAATCGCTTCACCACTGGTGGCTGTGCCTTCAGCCACTGGGTCCTAAGCTCTGGAATTCCCCCTTTAAACCTCCACCTCTCACTCCTCCTTTAAAACACTCCTTAATACTTACCTCTTTGACCAAGCTTTTGGTCACCTGTCCTAATATCTCCTTACGTGGCTCAGTGTCAGATTTATTTTATAATGCTTCTGTGAAGTGCCTTGGGATGTTTATTATGTTAAAGGGGCTATATAAATGCAAGCTGTTGTTGTTGATTTGTTGATAGGGTGAGATGAAGAGGAGTGGGAGGAGGATCATAAGGAGCATGGAGCAGTGAGCCAAACAACCTGTTTCAGTGCTGCAAATTCTCTGTGACTCAATGTAAGTCAACAATTTTCCAGCAGTAATTGCATATCATCTTGTTTGTACGTGGCCTCTGTGGAGTTCAAGTCATGCTCTGGGTGGAGTGAGACAGCTTTTCACAGATGACATATCACTGAGTAAACACTGTTGCCAGTGACACCCCCGACTGCTTGTATCTGTTTTTCATCTTGGACGGCGCTGTGAGTGATTCTGCCCAGGTTCCTTGGCACACCCAAAGGAGGTTCTACCCTCTGCAGCTAAGTAACACCTAAAGTAATTTGTACTGCGAATGACATGGGCATCTGGAACAGACTGACTGAACTTTTCAATATTCTGCATCAGTTTCAGAATTTTCCAAATGCAACTGAAAAGCTTGGAAACATCATTGGTTTTGCGGGAAAGCACTGACTGTAGCAGCTGTCAACTGAGTGAAGCTCTCACTAGCAACACTTTCAAATAACACTGTCTTTGGGAGAGATGCAGCAGTTTCATGGAAAGTGATTGATTACAAGACCTCAATGCCAACTGGAGAACCGTAACTAACTCCAGTTGTAGCGGGGATCATGCTACAGCAAGCTGAGTCGAAAACAGTTGCAACGAAAGGCACTGACCTATTTTTACATTGTCAAAGTGGGGGCTTTTGTATTGGCAGTGTTTAATCATGAGCTTCAAGGGATGAGTAAGTGAGCCCGTGTCACCAAAGGAGAATAAACAAGGAGAGTGAAAGGAATTGGGGTACACCAACAGCAAACAATTAAAAGAAATCTTGCAGCTACATTCTGTATTTATTATGAAACCATTGCAAGGGCCAGGAATCAAACCCGGGTCAGCCGCTAGGAAGGCAGCTAATGCTCACCATCATACCGCCACCAGCAGCACATAGGTCACAGGATCCTTTGAGCTGGAATTGAACCAGCGACCGAAAGATGTCAGCTTTGTTGTCCCCTGCAGTTCCAGACTGTGGAACTGGCTGAGAACAGCAAACCGTGAATCTACCAAGCCTGTGCCCTCTTCAGTGGTGAGAGCTGGACAGCAGGTGATAGACAGGAGAAGAGGCTGAACAGTTTCCACCTTCACTATCTCGGACATATCCTCTTCAACTGGCAGTACAAGGTCACTAACTTAGAGGTCTTGAAATGTGCTAATTCCATCATTGTTAAGCCAACAATATCTGCACTGGCTCGGCCATGTTCATTGATGGGTGATGGCCCACACACACAAAGACCCTCTGTACGGTGAACTGACCACTGGGTAACAACCTCCTTGGCGTCCATAGTTCCACTACAAAGACTCCTCACAAAGTGAGATATGGAGATGGTGGACATTGACACTGGGGGACAGTCGCTGACGGCCGTGACCTCTGGAGGCTGACCCTGCATTGGGAGGAGACGAGCGGAAACAAAAAGCTCAGCTGCTGAGAAGAGGGCCCAGGGAAAACAGGAGCCAGCAAATCATGCACCTTCTCAGCCCAATGTCGTCCTCTGCAGCGAATGGGGCAGAGCCCAGCCCTGCCAGAGTGGGGTCCTGACCCACAGCAGGTGATGTTTAACACAGCGTTGACCACAACTGAGTAAACCAACATCTTACGAAATGGAAGGCTGCCACATATTAGCACAGGCACACTCAGGTTTAACTCTGTTCTATGATAACTGAAAATTGGCCACTTTCCCTCTGCCCTCTCGCTCTCTGTGTCTCCCCCTGAGTGAGTGGTAATGAGTGCTGCAGCATTTCACATCTTACAGTCAGCCATTCAGAGCATCTGACCCACATTTAAATCTTTGTGATGGCATTGAATCCCAGATTTCAGGATGGAATGTTGTACCTCTTTAGAGGGTATCCTCTCACACTGCAACTGCTCCTGGGCATATCACTGATGCAGAGACTGACTGCTGTACCTTCTTTCTCTCATGGGATGTGGGCGTCGCTGGCAAGGCCAGCATTTCTTGCCCATCCCTCATTGCCCTTGAACTGAGTGGCCATGGTGGGATTATGAACCTTGTGTCCCCAGAGCCTTACCCTGGACCTCTGGATTACTAGTGCAGTGACGATACCATGTGATGGTGATGGTATGGTGGTGAGCGTTAGCTGCCTCCCAAGCAGCTGACCCGGATTTGATTCCCAACCCTTGCAATGGTTTCGTGAGTCTTACACTGGGTTAACTAGCCCGGTGACTAGTCCAGTGACATGACACCACCACCTCCCCCTAACACTAACCTCACCCCATCAGTATTCAACTCTATGAGAAATCTCCTCCGGCCCAATAGAAATACTGAGTGATATGTGTAAAAATACATGATAAGGACAAGCAAGGAATTAATCAGCTTAATGTGCAAATCTGAAAGAATGTGCTGGCCTCTGTATTGAAAGAACGGTCATGAAGTACAAAACTAAGCCAGAGTTCTGAAGATAGTAGATGTACTGAAGGGACCAAGGTGACATGGTGCTTGAGTATGATAAAGAAGCTGTGATTGACGCAGCCTTTAAATTCAATTTTAACTCGCAGTGAGAATCTCGGTCCCCTACCCACCTCAGCAATCTCCCCCTGGCCCACAAGCTGACCTGCACTCCTCCAATTCCAGCCTCATCTGCTTCACCAAATTCCATTTCCCCTTACAAAAACTTGGGATATATTTATTGACGCAGATGTCACTTGATGGGCAGAAAGGGTTGTCGGGAAGTGCTGAAGAAAGGAGGACACCAGAATGGTTGGAGAAGCAGCTTGCCTTTAGCCATGGAAAGCTGGTAGAGTTGGTGCTTTGGGAGGGTGGAATCAAGTGGGTTAAAAGGCCTTCTTATATTGGTAAATAAACAACAACACTTTTTGAGTACCTTCAACGTTGCAAAGAACATCCAAAGGCCCTTCACATGAGCTTTATCATGAGTTACCATTGACCAGAACCTGAACTGGACCAGCCATATAAATACTGTGGTTACAAGAGCAGGTCAGAGGCTCGGAATCCTGTCTTGAGTAACTCACCTCCTGACTCCCCAAAGCCTGTCCACCATCTACAAGGCACGAGTCAGGAGTGTGATGGAATACTCCCCACTTGCCTGGATGAGTGCAGCTCCAACAGCACTCAAGAAGCTTGACACCATCCAGGGCAAAGCAGCCCACTTGATTGGCACCACATCCACAAACATTCACTCCCTCCACCACTGACGCACAGTAGCAGCAGCGTGGACCATCTACAAGATGCACTGCAGAAACTCACCAAGGCTCCTTCGACAGCATCTTCCAAACCCACGGCCACTACCATCTAGAAGGACAAGGGCAGCAGATGCATGGGAACACCACCACCTGTAAGTTCCCCTCCAAGTCACTCCCCATCCTGACTTGGAAATATATCGGCCGTTCCTTCACTGTCGTTGGGTCAATATCCTGGAACTCCCTCCCTAACAGCACTGTGGGTGTACCTACACCACATGGACTGCAACAGTTCAAGAAGGCAGTTCACCGCCACCTTCACAAGGGCAATTAGGGGTGGGCAATAAATGCTGGCCGAGCCAGTGATGCCCTCATCCCATAAATGAATTGTAAAAATAAATAAATAAACATTGACACCAAGCTAGCGATCGAGACATTAGGGCAGGTGATCAAAAGCTTGGCCAAAGGGGTAGGTTTGGAGCAACTTAAAGGAACAGAGAGAGGTGAAGAGATTTAGGGACCAGGCAGCTGAAGGCACAGTCACCAATGGTGGAGCGATGGGAATAGGGGATACACAAGAGGCTGGATTTGGAGGAGTGCTGAGATTCTGGTAGGTTGTGGATCCGGAGGGAGTTAGAGAATTAGGGAGAGGAGGCACCATGCAGGGATTTGAACAAAAGGAAAGTTTGCACTCTTGATATAAGATTAACAGCTGCATAAGCATTTCTGCTCAGATTTTCAGTCCTAAGACCACCTTTCTGAAGATACTGACCTACATGGAACTTGGATATGAATAGCAAATCAAAACAGCATTTACTCCTTGACAAAATAAGTAAAGTTAGGCAGATTTACTAAATAGGAAAGGCAGCAAGAGTCCCATCTGGTTTAGTATAAATCATTATGTCACTTCAACTTGTCAATACCCACCATTGGAACAGCCTGTTACAACATACCTTATTCCCATCCTCAGAACGGTCATCTCAACTGCACTGGCCTCTAATATGCCAACTTCAATATCAGCATTCCTTAAAACCTCTTTACTGACACCTTGCTATCTATAGGCACTAAATTATAGGCAGTTTAGCGTTACAGCACCAAAATAGGCCATTCAGCCCAACAGGTCCATGCTGGTTCATGCTCCACACGAGCCTCCTCCTACCCATCTTCACCTCACTCTATCAGCATATCCTTCTATTCCGTTTTCATTCCCGTGTTTATCTAGACCTCCCTTCATTGCATCTATGCTATTTGCCTCAGCTATTCCATGTGTCCTGGTCAACATCTATCCTTTAATCAACATCACTTATAACAGATTACCTGGTCATTAACGTGTTGCTGTCAGTGGGATCTTACTGTGCGCACATTGGCTGCTGTGTTTCCTACATTCCAACTGTGACCACACTCCAAAAATTACTTCATTGGCTGCAAAGCGCTTTGGGATGTCCTGAGGTTGTGAAAGGTGCTCTATAAATGCAACTCTTTCTTCCTTTCATATTGTAGCGAGTTCCACATTCTCACCACTCTCTGAGTAAAGATGCCTGTTGGCTCTGTTGATGACTGTCTTATATTTATGGGCACCACAGGAGAGATAGGATGTCTGGGGTCACTTCACTTAAAACTCTTGCAGTCAACAAACAGAAGAGAATCTTAATCCCACCTGCAAGGACCGGATCCACCAAATCCCCCAAATTGGTCACTATTTAGCGAATCAAAAAAAATGAGCCAATACTTTCGAAGGTAATGATTTGAACTGAATGAGGGAGTGCCTCAACGTTTAAAGCAAAACCCCGAGGTGCATGTCATGTTTTCCAAAATCTTTATCTTGTCCTTGTGTGAAATTACTTGGAGTTACCTGCAATTAATTAACTTTTGGGCTTTGACTTCATCCTTTGGTAGCACGGGATCTCTGAACCACAAGATAACCGCTACATGCTGGCTAGATATCGCCTTTGTTTCCCCTCACGGAGTTAAAAGAGAAAGGTTGTCACACACAATCCTCATCTGGGACAGGCCTCTTGGTTTAGTCTCCTCTTCATACTGTCCCTGCCCCTATTTGTGCAGCGCCTGCGGGCGATCAGATTCTGGTGTTCCTGTGTGCTTCGTCCCTTCTGTTTGTGGGCATGTGTCTCTTGCAGGAGGACTGGAAAGACTGGCAAATGGCGAAAGGATTCCCTGCTGTTAAACCATGTCAACCTGCTGACGCTATGGCCCTGAATTTCCTGGCCCGCACTTACGCCACTGGGATTTAAGGCATTCCGTGCACCAATCCAGCTGGCGTTTCTCCCCCTTATCAACAAAACAATCTGAGTTTCCCCGTTAAGTTGCCTTAGCCCTTTAAGACCTCCAGCCGGACTCAATTTTCTCTGCCAAACTCCCACCCCCACCACCCTCATGTCACGCCTGCCTATCACAGACACTTCCCAAGCTGAATAGGTCCTAAATGGGGGGTGGAATTGCTGGCAAGGACATGAAGAATAGAATCCATAGAGCTATAGAACCATAGAGAAGTTATGGTGCAGAAAGAGGCCATTCAGCCCATCGTGTAGGCACTGGCCAAAAAGAGAGAAAAGAAACTTGCCGCTCATTTTAATTCCACTTCCCAGCACCTGGTCTGTAGCCTTGCAGGTTACAGCACTTCAGATGCAGATCCTCATGTCCTGTCTAATCCTTCTACCATTCACCTTAAAGCTATGCCCCTTGGTAATTGACCCCTCAGTTCGGGGAAACACATCTTTCCTGTCTACCCTATCTAGGCCCTTTAAATTTTGTACACCTCAATTAGGTCACTCCTTAGCCTCCTCTGTTCTAAGGAAAACAGCCCTAGCCTATCCAATCTCTCCTCATGGCTGCAATTTTCAAGCCCTGGCAACATTCTTGTAAATCTCCTATGCAGTCTCTTCAAAGCAATTATGTCCTTCCTGTAATGTGGTGACCAGATCTATACACAAAACATCAGCTGTGGCCTAACCAGCATTTTGTACAGTTCCATCATTATGTCCCTGTTTTTGTATTCAATAACTCGTCCAATAAAGGAAAACATTCCATATGCTTTCTTGACCACTTTGTCCACCTGTCCTGCCACATTCAAGGACCTGTGGACATGCACTCCAAGGTCTCTCACTTCCTCAACTCCTCTCAATAACTTCCCACTTATTGAGTATTCCCTTTCTTTATTTTCCCTCCCCAAATGCACTACCTCCCACTTTTCCATATTGAATTCCATTTGCCACTTCTCCGCCCACTCAACCAGACCATTGATACCGTTCTGGAGTCAACAGTTATCCTCTTCACTATCAACTACACGGCCAATTTTTGTGTCATCTGCAAATTTCCCAATCATGCCTCCCACATTTAAGTCTAAATAATTAATACATACAACAAACAGCAAGGGCCCCAATACTAAGCCCTGTGGAAAACCACTGGAAACTGTTTTTCATTCACAAAAACATCCACCCTTTGTCTCCTGTCACTGAGCCAATTTTGGATCCAATCTGCCATCTTCCCCTGTATCCCATGAGATCTCACTTTCCTGACCAGTCTGCATGTGGGACCCTGTCAAATGCCTTACTAAAATCCATGTAGACAACATCCACTGCACCACCCTCATCAATCCTCCTTGTTACTTCCTCAAAAAATTCTATTACGTTAGTAAGACACGATCTTCCCCTAACAAAACCATGCTGACTGTCCCTGATCAATCCATGTCTTTCTAAGTGACAATTTATCCTGTTTCTCAGAATTGTTTCCAATAATTTGCTCACCACCGAGGTCAGACGGATCGGCCTATAACTTTCTGGCCTATCTCTCGCACCCTTTTTAAATAATGGTACAATATTCACAGACCTCCAATCCTCTGGGACCTCGCCTGTATCTAGTGTGGATTGGAAAATGATCCTCAGAGCATCCAATATTTCCTCCCTGGCTTCCTTCAACAACCTGGGATAGAAAGCATCTAGCCCTGGTGACTTATTCGTTTTCAAGGATGCCAGTCCCTCCAATACATCCTCTCTCATTTTGCTTATGGTATCTAATATTTCACACTCCTCTTTAACTAGAATGCCTGCATCATCCCTCTCCTTAGTGAAGACAGAGACAAAGTACTCATTGAGAACTCTGCCCACATCTTCTGTATCAACGCACAAGTTACCATGTACATCTCTGATAGGCCCAAACCCTCCTTAGCTTTTTTTTATTCACCCATGGGATGTGAGATTCACTGGCTGGGCCAGCATTTATTGCCCATCCCTAGTTGCCCTTGAGAAGTTGGTGGTTCTCGTGCTCTTAATGTACCGTAAAATATCTTAGGCTTAAAAGACCTTAGGATTTTATTTGATTTTACTTGCCAATATTTTTTCGTATCCACTCTTTGCTTTCCTAATTTCCATTTTTACTTCACCCCTGTACTTTCTATACTCCTCTAGGCTTTCTACAGTATTAAGTCTTTTGTGACTGTCATAAGCTTTCATTTTCTGCTTTATCCTACCCTGTAGGCTTCTGGATAACCAGGGGGCTCTAGATCAGGTAGTACCACCCTTATTCTTTGTGGGGACATGTCTATACTGTGCCCATGGAATTCTCGCCTTTGACTGCCTCCCACTGATTTGGCACAGTTTTTCCTTCATAGAATGGTTAGAACACAGAAGTAGATCATTCAGCACATCATGCCCTTACCAGCTCTGATTCTTTTGCCAATTGCCTTAAATTGGTCTCTTCTGGTTCTCAATCCTTCCACCAATGGGAACAGCTTCTCCCTATCTACCCTGTCCAGACCCCTCATGATTTTGAATACCTCTATCAAATCTCCTCTCAATCTCCTCTTCTATTTCCAGTCTAATCTCAAAATAGGGACCCTCAACCCCAGATCCATTCTCATAAATCTTTTCTGCACCCTCCCTAATGCTTTCACATCCTTCCCGAAGCCCGGACTTGGTGCAGAGGTGGGAGACAAAGGCAATGGCTTCAGCATTTAGCTGGAGGAAGTTTATATTCCATCCAAGACTCAAGGTCCAGCCAAGGGTTTAGCGACCTCAATGCAGAGGTTAAGCACAGGAGAAGTACCACCAGTGCTCCCTTCTTGCAAACACACTCTAGGCATCCTTAAACATTGAAGTTAAACTGTTGGTGCTACATTACCATTGGCACCTTTAACATTAACAACAACATCAAGGATTCATGGTTAAGAGGGTGAACCTGACATGAAACCTGGAGCGGAGTCCCATTAGGCGCTTGGCGTTTCGTTCAACCAAACACCTTTTGGCAACCCTGGAACCGACTGGGCCCAGACGTATAGGCTGTCGTCTCTCCTCCGGATACCAGCTTATGAGGTGGGCCGAGGGGGGACATTTGGTTGGGGTTGGGGGGGGGGGTGGTTACAGCTGCAAGGGAGCCTCGTCCTCCTAAAACCAGGCCGTGCCATGCAGCAATAAGAGTAAGAAAGGAGAAAACTGACCCACCCCCCCAATGGATTTGATTTGCTGTGCGTCCATCATCTTAAAGAGGGGAAAGGACGCCAATGACAATGACAACTAATGACAACTGCATCAAACGTGTTCCAGCCATCGCTCCTCAGTTGCCAATGTGGAGGGAGCTGCTGTATATTTCAGCAGTCTCACCTTTTATTGGGGACAATTAGGTTCCGATTCAGTAAAATAGACTTCCCCTTTAATTTAAAGGCACAGCATTCGCTCCATGGTAGGTTGAAATGTTAATTAAAGCTGTCCATTGTGTCCAGCTACTTGAAAAGATGAGCAATGTCCTGCTCACTGAGCTATAACGTGGAGGTCTTTAGTGTAAAGGAAACAGCTCTAAAGATCCTTTACTCCAGACAATACAATAGTTCTTTGGAATCTTGATAAGAGATTAGAACATGTCAGCCTGGTATATTTGAGGGGCAATTACACGATGTGTCATCCATAAGTGAATTGCGATTCCTCTCAATCCATCACTCTGACATTCTGTTTGCTTTCCTGTTATTCACAAGTTCAGAAATAAAGCCGATAGCAAGGGCCATGACTCTTTGATGTGTGTGTGTGTGTGTTTGTTTCCGGTCTGTATATCAAGAGGTCACAAACTACAAGCTCCCCCACTCTGCCTCATTGATTGTCATTTGGAAAGTGAGCACTCTCAGCTTAAAGCACCATCTACTAGTTAGTTGTGAATGAACGTTAGCATGTTGTCTGCTTTGGAACCAACAGGCACAGGCTAACCACGGATCATGATCCCACACCTGTTTTCAGGGGCTATCAAATTTAGCCCCCATTATCTGGTTATTTACTTAATTGCTCCATGTGGGATCTTGCTGTGCACAACTTGCAATGTTTCCCTGAATTGAAGTGACTACACTTCAGAAGTGCTTCATTGGCTGTGATGTGGGTTGGGGGACATCCTGAGGTCATGAAAGATGCCACCTCAATGCTTTCTATCAGCAACCCAGGCGGGAAAGCAGAACCTTCAGCGTCCCCAGCAAAAACAAAAATACCTGGGAAAACTCAGCAGGTCTGACAGCAACTGCGGAGAGGGGTACAGTTGACGTTTCGAGTCTGTATTTTTCATTTCACAGCGTCCCCAGTTGGCCTGGAGGAAACAAAGGACATAACCCACCAAGGGGAAGCTTATTCCAGTGTTTGATTCTGTAATGTTTAACTGCTTTAGAAGTATATAAATATATAAGGAGGATGATAAAAAAAAGGAGGTTTCCTCTTAACCCAGTTTCAGGAAATCTTGAGCACTAGACTTAATTTCTCTGAGTTGCTGACTTTGTTTTCAGTCTCTCGTCCCTCCTGATAATTCAATGAGTTTACAAACAAAGAAACTGCTGATGAGCTGACTGACTGGCATCACTGTCATGGTGAATGTAAGGGTTAGAGTCAGGTAACTGCTCGGAGTGCCAGCCACGCCATCCGAGCAATAATGAATGACTGGTCTCTGCAGTCCAAAGGCTCCTTGGCTAACTGAGAAACTGATCAGAATCAGACTTGGATAAACACTGTGTCTTAACACTCTGTTGTGAAGCCACATTAGCAAGGATGTGACAACAATTTAATAACCCTTCAGCCGCAGTGGGAGCACACTTTCTTGTAATGTTACTAAATGGCCCTCTCCATGTTATCAGTGTGGTTATAAAACCTGTCACGGGAGCAACAGGAAGGTCAACAGAGTTGTTATGCCGCTGTTAAATTTGACACCATTGTCATTTGTGCAGTGAATGTAGTGCATTGTAATCGCGTTACTTAAATGCCTGTTCAAGCCCATTTCAGATGAAGCATTACAATAGTCTGATTGCCCTGGTAACATCCTATTGTTCCGCCAGACATGCTAACATCTATATCGGGCAAGTCATTTGATCCTGTCTGGCATGTGTATGGGCCTGTGCTAGAGGTGAGTATAAATGTTATAGAACGATTTTAAATAGTTTACAAAGACCTGAAATTCAGTATCAGTGAAGAGACTTCTATTCAATTGGCCCTGTTGCTGTAAATAGGGTGTGAGACATGAAAAAGGATACATAAGTGCTAATGTTTGACTGTGTGATTTATGGGGTGTGATTATGTTACTTCCTTGGCTGTGTATAGTGTTAGCTGCAGTTCAGTTGGTGATATTCCTGCCTCTGTATTTTTACCAATAACACTCTTCATTCATAAAATTTGTAAAAGTAGATTCCAAATCATTTCAAATTTAATATTACAGGAAGTGCAATAAAATTCAACTTTTCCCCATACAGCATGTTCCACCCTGAGGTGCTCCAATACAAACATGTGATATTCACATCGCGCGTTGCATTTCAGGCTGCGGCCCAAGAGGTTCCACACAATTTCCAGTGCAGATGAAAAAGCCTTGTCTCTGTGCAAGGTACTGAGTTCAAGTCCCAGCCCAGGGCTTGAGAACAAAAATCAAAGCTGACACTCCAGTGCTGCACTGTTGAAGGTGCTGTCTTTTAGGTGTGACATCAAATTGAGGATTCCCTGCCCTCTCAAGTGAATGTAAAAGATCCCATGGCACTACCTCGAAGCAGCACAGGGAGTTACCCCTAGTCTCCTGGTCAATGCTTATCCCTCAACCAACATCACGAAACAGATTAAGGGGTTGGTTAGCTTGACTAACTGGAGTGTGATGCAGAATGATGCTGACAGCATGGGTCCAAACCCTGTACTGACTGCAGAGGCCTGCCTCCTCAGCTTGCCCCACACTTGTGGAGCGCTTCTCAATCTGTGTCTGACCAATGGTCTCTCTCTCTCTCTCTCCCCCTCCAATGGAGAGGGAGATGCCTGTAGTCCTTTGTGGGCTATAACTATCTATTTTTGGGAGCTTGCTGTGCACAATTTGACTGCTGTGTTTCTTAAGTTGCTACACTTCAAAAACTACTTAATTGGGTGTAAAGTACTTTTGGGACAGTCCTGAAGCTCTGAAGGGTGTTGTATAAATGTAAGCTCTTTATTGTGCTTTTGGATAACTGAAGTTTATTTTTATTGAAGATTTCTCTTATCTGCCAGTCCAAAGGCCTGTCCAGTCTCTTTCACTTCTTCATTTGAAAAGTTAACCTCTCTGGTGAATGTTACCCTTGAAACTAAACACAGCTCCATTTCCTAAAATGGTTCTCCAATCTGTCCCTAAATCACACTTCCTTGAAATTGATTGTCCTGCACAGGTACGCGTTCCAAAAAAAAACACAATATTCCAGGGGTCAGGCCAATTTTCAAAGTGTGGTTGCAGACAAGTCTCTATTGCATGGACTGCAAATTGGCAACAGCTGCAACCAGGCATGAGGTGAGTAGAGGAGGTTGCAGGACCTCAGCAGAATGAATGCCAGAGTTTTATTCATGAATCCAATGCTTCTTTCTCCCTGTGAGGAGTTATGAGTAACACACTGGGTGACTCAAGACTTTAACTTATATATAACTCACTATAAATGGTCTGAATCCCACAATAGAAGCAGCCAATTTCTCAGGGTGTTTTAGGATTGTCCATATTTAAGATATTTATAATATCTCTCCTGGTAAAGCCTGAAATCTTGTTTCAAATGGATCCCACTAAGGGCAACTGATGAGCAAAGAGTGCTGTGCACTATGTAGATACAATGTTGATAAAGAGAAATTTAGTTTAAATTGGAATTACTTTCAGAATGCAATGGAACATAGGAAAATGAAGCAGCTACTTGGGGCACAGCAAGATCCCATAAATGTCATTAAAAACAGGCAGTGCTGGAAATACTCAGAAGGCCTGGCAGCATCTGTGGAGAGAGAGAGAGACACACAGGGTTAATGTTTTGAGTCCAATATGACACTTCTCCGGAACTGAAGATTAACCTCCCTTCAATTTCGAGGAAGAGTCATATTGGACTCGAAACGTTAACTCTGTTTCCATCTCCACAGGTGCTGCCAGACCTGCTGAGTGTTTCCAGCACTTTCTGTTTTTGTTTCAGATCTCCAGCATCTGCAGTATTTTGCTTTTATTCCCGTAAATGGCAACTGGGTGAATGATTGGCTATTAGGCCATGCACATGAAATGTTGAGGGAAATTTTACCCTAACTTGCTGGATATAGAATCAGTAGAACATTGATTTTACACTTGCCCAATGAGGCACTTATCTCATCCCACCAAGAGAACTGGTCTCTTTTGAACAGCATTATGATATTCATTTCAGCCATAGGGAAACAGGGCCACACCTCCAACAGTGCAGCACTCTGACATGTCCCTAAGATATAAAAGAAATCACAAACCATGAAATCAAACTTTATTCTTTCTTGCTTAGTTAAAAATGAACTTTGCAGAACTAAAATATGGCTGCCGCAAGTGACCTGATGTCTGGAATTGTAAGGTGACCTCTAAGGCAGTGTATGGATTGCACTGGAGACATGTCCTGACATGTTGCTCATGGAATCTCACACCTGGGACTGTTAGGGTCACGTCTAAAAGGAACTATTGAAAGGAAATGGACACCATCTGCATCTTTATAAACTTACCCCTCTAGTGGAGTCTGAGGGTCTACCAAGACAATAACTACCCAGAACAGGGTTCATCAATATGGATAATGACTCTTTTAGAGGCTACTGACTGGGACATTATAAGTCAGATAACAAAGGCAGCAGATAAACATCCCTCAATGAAACCATTGTGGCGGAAGCAGGTCACATGACTCAAGTGACCATTTTGAAATCTCTATATACAGTTGAGAACTCAGAACTCTAACCTGTAAACACCCAATGGCAGGACTCCAGGCAGACCAAGCAGCCTGCAACAACGCCACCCCCCCTCCCCCCACCCCCACCCCCCCACACCGGCCAAAGCCTGTTTATCAAGTCTCCAAATATCAACCTCATCTCACTGCTTCGCCAACATCTTTAAAGGAATTCTGCACTTCTGCCTTCAGCTAGGGACCCACCTAAACTGGATCTTCTCCGTGAAGGACCCCACTCTGGATTTGGACTTTCTGGACTCTGGCAATCACATGAACAAATATCCACTTCTGTGGTTCTTTTTACTGTTAAGTTATTCACAGTTGTAAAACTCCTCTTTCCTATCCGCTAACTGTATACGTGTGTGTGTGTGTGTTTATGTGTGTGTGTGTGTGTGAAATTGTGATCATCCCCCTCCTCAGATTTGAATGTGTGAAGAAACTAAACTTCCGATTTAATCCTAAGAGAGCCGGCTGTGGTCACTCACTTTAAAAATTGACAACATAAACAAAAGGTTTTTGGAATAAGCGTCACAGCCTATTTTTAAAACAAAAAAACACTTCTGCTTAGGGGCAGATGGTGAGAGAATAAAGGGATTCAGTTTTGCCTCTGTTGCCTGTCCATAACTGCAGTGGAGCACTAACTTAAATTACATACCTAACTTTCTGGAGAGAGATTTGAACCCACTACCATCATAGCCCAGAAGGGAGAATACTACCCCTGAGCCACACCAAGGCCAGACATTGGACTAACAGGCCCTCAGTTTAACATCCCAACTAAAGAACAACACCTTTGACAAATGCAACACTCCCTCAGTACTGCATCAGAGTGTGTGGCAAATTTATCAATTCAATAGCACTGTTGCTTAATCATAAGATCTAACTTGTTGGAGAGATGGTGGATCATGGTGATGTCACTGGATTAGTAATTCAGAGGCTAATATCATGGGAATATGGTTAAAATCCCACCACAGCAGCTGAATGTGAATTCAACTAATAAGTTTGGAACTGAAAGCTTGTCTCAGTAATGGTGCCCATGAAACTATAATATTGTCACAAAACCCACCTGGATCACTAATCCCCTTTAGGGAAGGAAATCTGCCAGCCTTACCCGGCCTGGCCTACA
The DNA here is from genome assembly GCF_964194155.1 of Cetorhinus maximus. Taxonomy (NCBI): domain Eukaryota; kingdom Metazoa; phylum Chordata; class Chondrichthyes; order Lamniformes; family Cetorhinidae; genus Cetorhinus; species Cetorhinus maximus. The sequence goes on from NC_135882.1 coordinate 5,692,281, forward strand.
TGTGACTCCAGACCCATAGCAATGTGGTTGACTTTTAACTACCCTCTGAAATGGCCTAACAAGCCACTCAGCTCAAGGGCAATTAGGGATGGGAAACAAATGCTGGCCCTGCCAACGAGGCCCACATCTCATGAAAGAATAAAAAAACATATAATTTAAGTCTATGAAGCAGGTTGTCACCATCCCATATACAGCAACAATGTTGTATTTTATTGTTCACTATAACAACAACTTGCATTTAGCTAGCACTTTAACATGGCAAAATGACCTACGTGCCGACCACTGCCTGATGGACCTTGTGGTCAAAGGTGTTTCTCTGCATAAATTTTTCCACCAGGGACAGGTGGTACGGCACGGTCCAACTACTTGGAGCGTTCCACGGCAGTGTGGCCAGACCCATCCTTCGCAACACCGGGGACAGGTAGAACCTCAGCACATAGTGAGGCTTGGTGTTTGCGTACCGAGGGTCTACACACAGCTTGATGCAGCCACACACAAAGATGGCCATAACCCACACCTAGGGGTCAGTCTAGTGTTGGACAGAGCCATGTGCAAAAGCAAGCATGGAGACACCTCCTACCTTGAATTCTTTAATGTATGTATGTACATAATTCTTGTAGTTAATAAATATATACAGTTAACCTACTTAAGACCACAAGGACTTCATTAAGGCCTACTGAGTGGTATCTAACACCCTATAACAGGAACAGTTTCTCCCTATCTACTCTGTCCAGACCCTCATGATTTTGAATATTTCTATCAAATCTCCTCTCAGCCGTCTGTTCTCCAAGGAGAACAGTTCCAACTTCTCCAATCTATCCACGTAACTGAAGTTCCTCATCCCTGAAACCATTCTCATGAATCTTTTCTGCACCCTCTCCAATGCCTTCACATCTTTCCCAAAGTGCAGGAAGCCAGAATTGGAAGAGTGCAGAGATCTTGGAGGGCTGCAGGGATGGAAGAGGTTACAGAGATAGTTGGGGGGGGTGCTATAGGCAAGTAGATTTACTTTAGGTGCACACAGATCAAATCTAACATTACCTTCTGGAAAGATGTACAGAGAATATCACAGTGATGACCTTGTTACATTGCCAGCTGAATTTATGGCTACCCGACCAATCAGAGACCTGTTCCATCCATGCATTTCACATTTTTGACCGTGTTCAGAGTAGTCTCAATACCAGGTCAAGTTGCATAAGAGCTGCTCTGCTGTCACCCACTCAGACAACTCACATTTACAGAGTGGGGCCCAAGTCTTGCCTTGGCCGATTACTAGAATATGTGTTCCTGTCCTAAATGAATCATGGATGGGAATGACGCTGGCTGGTGCAAGGACATCTGGACAAGAAAGAAAGAAATACGTGCATTTGTACAGCGCCGTGCATGACCTCAGGATGCTTTACAGCCAATGAGATATTTGTAGTTGAAGTAAAGGGTCACCATTGACCAGAAACTTAACTGAAGCAGCCACTTAATGACTGTGGCTACAAGAGCAGGTCAGAGGCTGGCCATTCTGCAGTGAGTGACTCATATCTCGACTCCCCAAAGCCTGTCCACCATCTACAAGGACAAGTGAGGAATGTGATGGAATACTCCCCACTTGCCTGGATGAGTGCGGCTCCCACAACACTCAAGCCTACACTTCCAACAGCAATAACAGGGGTGTGGGTTTCTCTGTCACATGCTTTCAGACTCACGCCAGCGTTTTTGGATTTTCTGCCCCTTTGCCAGTGTCTTTGAATCTCCAGTGAGGGTCACTGATGGGTTGAGATGTCCTTGGAGCCTTGGAAATGACTTTTGAAATTTTGTGCCCCTCTTCTGACACTTCAACTTCAATGCCCTCTTTACTTTCGGTTTCACCTGCCTACAGTTCTCCACTCCATCTGCCAACAGAATGCTCCTGGCATCAGTCCAAATCTCACCAAAATCTCACGAACTGACCTCAGAAAATTTCATCAGACACCACCACATTTCTAATTGAGTCCACCTTGTACTCCGCAGCAGCCAGTCAGGCCTGAATTATAACAATTATTGAAAGTCAAGGCTAATGGAACTTAGTGACCTGCCTGAGACATTCCAACAGGAGGACACACATTTTTAAGTAATGGGCAAATTCTCCTCATTGTAAGAGAACTTTTTGCACAGCGATTTGTTGTGATCTGGAACGCGCTGCCGGAAGGTCAATGGAAGCAGGTTTGATAGGAACTTCCAAAAGGAGAATTGCATACATGCTTGAAGGGGAAAACATTGTAGGGCTTTGGGGCAAAGAGCAGTGGGGGAGTGGGACTAGCTCTTTCAAACAGCCAACACAGGCAGAATGGGCAGAATGGCCTCCTTTTGTGTCATATGATTTTACGAAATACTGATTTAATTCCCAGGAAAGCAAATACACAGATGTGACTATCTAAGAATGAGCACAATGACCATAAAATCAAGGAATATGTCTCCTTCCATACATACAAACCTCTTAAACCGTGTTCCCTAGTTCTAGTCTCTCCCATAAGGGGAAACATCCTCTCAGCATCCATCCTGTCAAGCCTCCTCAGGATCTTATACTTTTCAGTAAGATCACCTCTCATTCTTCTCAACTGCAGAAGACCAAAACAACAGCAACTTGCATTTGTATAGTGCCTGTAACAAAGAGTTTACAGGGAGGGATATAGACTCTAAGAAAGTCGATCAAACAGCTGTAACCAAGACAAAGATGAGGCAACTCATCATCAAAACCATCAGGAGTCTTCAGAAACCCGAGGTCTGCTCAGTGATGGATAGGGAGCGACCCTTTCGGTAGCCAAGCTGGGACAACAGGTGGAGGGTGATGGTGAGCACAGGAGAATTCAGGAAACATCAGGATTTACATCTGCAACAAGAGACCCACAGATGTAGGTACATCGATTCAGGCATACATAGAGGAAGACAGGGCCCTTGAACAAATCCAGGTAGTGTAAATGTCACCGAATTGTGTAGGGAACACACCACACACGCATGACTGAACAGTTTAAGACATCAAAAAGGAAGACTAACAAGACTGCATTGCATAGAGGAACTGACTGAGTGTGAACATTCAACTGTGCGGAGGCTGGAGCAACGAGTAACCTTTCACTGGCTGTAAGATTGAGCCCTGAAGGGCTTAAATTTCAACTGAAATTAAACCAGAATTATTTTTTTTAATCACAATCCCATGAATGAAACCACTGTGTGAGTCTGTTGAATGTGATAGGCACTAGCATGCATGACTCTGAAATTGATTTGCCAATTTTTTTCATTCACTATGTTGCCACAGGTTCCTTAATCATATACATGTTTCCTTGTGTACACAAGGTGGAGTATAGCATTTCCCTACAGGCTGTTCCTCTTCTGAAGGCAGCCACGGCTCTGTTGTTGCCTGCAGCCCTCAGCAGTTTACTCCTGTGAAGAAAGACTTACATTTATATGGCGCCTGTCACAACCTCAGGATGTCCCAAAGCATTTTACAGCCAATAAGACACCTTCTAAGCCCATGACCTCGACCACCTGGAAGGACAAGGGCAGCAGACGCATGGGAACACCACCACCTGGAGGTTCCCCTCCAAGCCACTCACCATCCTGACTTGGAAATATATCGCCGTTCCTTCACTGTTGCTGGGTCAAAACCCTGGAACTCCCTCCCTAACAGCACTGTGGGTGTACCTACACCACGTGGACTGCAGCAGTTCAAGAAGGCAGCTCACCACCATCTTCTCAAGGGTAACTAGGGATGGGCAATGAATGCTGGCCTAGCCAATGGCACTCACATCCCATGAACAAGTAAAAATGAAATACTTGTAAATGAAATAAGTGTAGTCACCGTTGTAATGTAGGAAACATAGCAGCCAATTTTATAAAAGCAAAATCCTGCGGATGTTAAAATTAAAATCTGAAATAAAAATAAATCCTCAACCAAAGTTCCCCCCCCCACCTCCCCCAACTGTGGTTGACAGGGCCCTCAATCTTGTCCAACCCAACTTCTGCACCTCTGCCCTCACCCCTTCCCCTCCCTTCCAGAACCATGTTAGGGTCCCCCTTATCCTCACTTTCCACCCCACCAGCCTCCACATTCAAAGGATCATCCTCTGCCATTTCTGCCAACTCCAGCATGATGTCACCACCAAACACATCTTCCCCTCACCCTCCGTATCAGCATACCGTAGGGATCATTCCATCTGCAACACCCTGGTCTACTCCTCAATCACCCTCAACAATCTGCCCCCTTCCCATTGCACCTTCCCATGCAATCACAGGAGGTATTAAAACCGGCTTCTTTACCTCTTCCCCCCTCACTGTCCAAGGCCTCAAACACTCCATCCAGGTGAAGCAGCGATTTACTTGCCCTTTTTTTAGTTTGGTCTACTGCATTCGCTGCTCCCAATGCGGTTTCCTCTACATTGGAGAGATCAAACACAGACTGGGTGACCGCTTTGCGGAACACCTTCGGTCTGTCCGCAAGCATTACCCAGACCTCCCTGTCGCTTGCCATTTCAACACTCCACCCTGCTCTCATGCCCACATGTCCATCCTTGGCCTGCTGCATTGTTCCAGTGAAGCTCAACGCAAACTGGAGGAACAGCACCTCATCTTCTGATCAGGCACTTCACTGCCTTCCGGACTTAACATTGGGCAGAATTTACATCCCACGGGCGCACGCCTGAGCCGAAAGGGAGTGGAATAGTGCGCGATGTCGTTGGGCCAGTGTCATCGCGCACTCTCGCGATCTTTCGGTCGGCGAGCACGAGCAAGAGGCAGCAGCGCGCCCACCGACAATTAAGAAGCCTGTTAAGGCCCTTAAGTAATTTATTAAGTTTCATTTTTCGCTGCCCGCTCGACCGTTCGGTTAACGAGTGGGCAAATAGGCCAGGCGGCCTTTGCATTTTAAGCGATACCTCGTCCATGGGTGGGATGCGGTCTCCAGCGCTTCCTAAAAACACAATAAAATAACTTTCACGTCCTTTTTTCACATGTCCCCATTCGTGTGACTGAGTCACATGTGGGGACATGTTTATCTCACATGTGAAATGTTTATTTCTGTATTAAAATCCCTCAGCTCCCTGAGGCAGCTCTGTTCTTTCAGGGAGCTGTCAGTGCCCGCACCCCCCGTGCAGACGCACACCTCAGCGCTCACGGTCCTCCCACCCCCACCCCGGCAGCGCTGAGACCATTACCGCGCCCCTTTCGCGCTGGCTGGCTGTTAATTAGCCAGCGTGAAATCGCGGTCGGAGCCTGATCGCAGGCAGCAGTTGGATCTTGCGGCCGTTCCTAGGCCTGCCCGCCCGATGGGGGGCGCAATCCTCCCCCTTGAGTTCAACAACTCAGACCATGAACTCTCTCCTCCGTTTTGAATGCTTTTTCATTCTAGTGCCAGTCAGAGCTGGCCTTTATTCTGCTATTAACACCTACTCTGGACCAATGCTTTCTTTCTTTACTACTACCATTACTACTATCTTCACCTTTTGTTCCATGACACCTTTGGCATTTAATCTTCCTTGCCCTCTAACCTATCCCTGACCTTCCCTTTTGTTCCACCTGACCCTCCCCCCCTTTTACAACAGCATAAAACCCATCACATTTCTACCGCTCTTCAGTTCTGAAGAAGAGCCACATTGGGACTCAAAACGTTAACTCTCTTTCTCTCTCCACAGATGCTGCCAGACCTCCTGAGTTTCTCCAGCAGCCAATGTGATGCCTGAGGTTTGATCAGGATTATTGTCACACCGGTGGTAACATAGGAGTCATCAAAAAAAGACCTACACCGTTTTTATCCAACATTTGCATGAATGTAAGAAAAGCAGATCTTTTTAGAAATCACTCACAGGATGTAGACTTCACTGGCAAGGCCAGCATATATTGATGACGCCTAATTACACTTAAATGAGAGGCTTGCTACACCATTTCAGAGGGCAGTTAAGAGTCGATCACATTGCTATGGATCTGGAGACACATGTAAGCCAGGGGTAAGGACAGCAGGTTTCCTTCCCTAATGTTAGACCAGCATTTGTTGCCATCCCTAACTGCCCTCAAGGAGGTGGCCTTCTTGAACTGCTGCAGTCAATGTGGTGTAGGTACATCCACAGTGCTGTTTAGGGAGGGAGTTCCAGGATTTTGACCCAGCGACAGTAAAGGAACGGCCGATATATTTGCAAGTCAGGATGGTGAGTGACTTGGAGGGGAACTTCCAGGTGGTGATGTTCCCATCTATCTGCTGCTTTTGTCCTTCTAGATGGTAGTGGTTGTGGGTTTGGAAGATACTGTCTAAGAACCCTTGGTGAGCTGCTGCAGTGCATCTTGTAGATGGTACACACACTGCTGCTACTGTGCGTCGGTGGTGGAGGGGGTGAATGTTTAAGGTGGTGGATGGGATGAATTAACTAAATTTAAACTCCCCAGCAGCCATGATTGGATTTGAACTCATGAGTTACTGGAGTGAGTCCAGGTCTCTGCATTATACATGCAGTAACATAGCCATTACGTCGCCATTCCCTATGGTAGCTGGGGAAATTGGTGTCCTTAATTGAGGTTGTTTTGAAAAAGGGAAGCCGCCGTCTCATGTCAAAATTCAACACGGACAACCACATCCAAAACCCAAGGAGTCTTTCAACCCAAGCTAAGGAAGGTGTTGGCCCCTATGGATAATGGGCATTTAAAACATTAAGATAAAAGCAAAAAACTACAGATGCTGGAAATCCAGAACAAAAACAAAAATACCTGGAAAAACTCAGCAGGTCTGACAGTATCTGCGGAGAGGAACACAGTTAACGTTTCGAGTCCGAATGACCCTTCAACAGAACTAAGTAAAAATAGAAGAGAGGTGAAATATTTCTTCTATTTCTATTTTTCCTTAGTTCTGTTGAAGGGTCATTCGGACTCGAAACGTTAACTGTGTTCCTCTCCGCAGATGCTGCCAGACCTGCTGAGTTTTTCCCGGTATTTTTGTTTTTGATTTAAAACATTAATTCCAGCTTAAGACAGTCAACCAATGGGAGCATCGACATGGTTTTAAACATAGCGGGTTATGCTTGGCAAACTCATTTTGGTTCTCTGAAGGGACCCCTTTTAAATCTCGGGTCAGAATGAGACCCCCATGTAGCCTTTAACCAAGTGAGTTCTCAATCCATTTGAATGACTTTGTTACGTCAGTATTAAGCTTTCTTGCATGAGGAACTGTGTCAAGTGTAAATGCCGCAGTTGCTGGACTGCTCTCGCACAGCAGTTACTATCGCAACCAGAGACACAGCAGCAAAGCGAGAGGCAATGTCCGCTGTTAGAAACACGAAAGGGCCTAGTGGGAGCATCTCAGCAGCGACTCCAAGGTTAATTTGTTTTGGATGTGGAGGTGACCATGGACCGGACACCTGCAGATTCAAGGAGGCAGAATGCCATTACTGCCATAAGAAAGGTCACATAATAAAGCAATGCAGGGCAAAATCGAGACAGCCCATAAGGCAGCAAACCAACATGATTGAAATAAATAATCCAACAGAAGCTGAAGCTTCTGATACCGACATCTACTCCCTGTACAACGTCACAGTGGTAAAAACTGAACCCATCACTGCCACAATCCAAGCGAATGGGAAGCCACTAATAATGGAGGTAGATATGGGAGCCTCAGCCACACTGGTGGGAGAGCACACACTTAAATACCTACATGAAGGCGCCCAGCCATTGAATCTGGAGTGGACAACGAAGAAGGTGGATGCAAACTGTGCCAGTTAGAAAAGCTGGGCATCATCCAACCAGTTCAGTTCTCGGAATGGGCAGCACCCTAGTCCCAGTGGTTAAGCCTGACCAAACTATATGCATTTGTGGGGATTATAAATTGGCCGTGAACAAGACAATAAAACTAGATAAATATCCTATCCCAAGGATAGACAACTTATGTGCAAAACTAGCTGGAGGAAAATCCTATACCAAACTGGACATAAGCATGCATGGCAACAGTTAGAGCCAGATAGCACGTCTAGGAGGTATGTAACCATCAACACGCACAAGGGTGACCCTTTGGAGCATCGTCTGCAAGTTCAATCTTCCAAAGGACAATGGAGAGTCTTTTGCAAAGACTTCCCTGGGTGGTAGTATACCTAGATGATGTTCTGATCACAAGGTCAACCGAAACCAAACACTTGACCAACCTAGAAGAGGTGTTAAGAAGATTCTTGGAAGCCGGTGTACGATTAAAGAGAGAGAAATGTACACCCCAAGCGCCAGAAGTTATTTACCTGGGTCACAGGGTGGATGCCGTGGGTTTGCATCTGGTAGAAGAGAAAGTTAGAGCAATAAAAGATGTGCCCTCTCTGTCCAGTGTAACTGAACTCAAGTCTTTTCTGGGCATGATCAATTACTATAGCCGCTTCTTGCCAAACTTGTCATCAATGTTCGCACTGTTACACTCGTTGTTAAAAAAGAATCATCGCTGGTTGTGGAATTCACAACAGGAAGAAACCTTTGTGAAAGTTAAGAAGCTTTTACATTCATCGTGTTTATTGGTACACTACGACCCATCAAAAGAATTGGTATTAACAGGTGATGCGTCTCCTTCTGATGTGGGATCAGTGTTATCACATAGAGTGGAAAATGGTTCAGAAAGGCCCATTGGCTTTGTCTCCAGAACCCTCTCCACAGCCGAGAAGGATTATTTCCAACTGAAAAAAGAAGGTTTATCAGTGATATTCAGAGTGAAGAAATTCCACCAGTATCTGCATGGATGACATTTCACCCTTGTATCAGACCATAAGCCATTCTTGGCTCCATTCAGTGAGGATGAAGCCATTCTGCTAACAGCATCAGCAAGAATTCAACTTTGGGCTTTGATGTTATCTGCGTATGAGTATACCTTTATGTACTGTCCTGGCTTACATATTGCAAATGCAGACGCACTCAGTCATCTCCTGTCATGAGATAGCAATGTAATAAAGTATTGGTTCCTCCTTTGTACAAATACTTAAAGCTATTTTATAAACATGCTTTGGAAGTTTTCAGGTTGAGCAACCACAGCTGTCAGGTGTGCCTGGTACTCCATGGGTGTTCCAACTCTTTTCACGGTAATGCTGTGATAAGAGCAACAGATAAGAGCAAAATACTGTGGATGCTGGAAATCTAAAACAAAAACAAAAATAGCTGGAAAAACTCAGCAGGTCTGACAGCATCTGCGGAGAGGGATACAATTAACGTTTCGAGTCCGAATGATTCTTCATCATTTATCTCATTCCTTTATCTCATCCCTTTCCCGATGTACCTCATGATCCATTTGAATCAGTTCCCATTTGCACGTGTATAAACCTTCCCAGGGTTTGCCAAACAAGCAGAAAGATCCACTGGTTCAGGGGACAGCCCTCTCACTCTGACCCACAAAACGGTGGGTTCAAACCTCGCCCCAGATAGTGGAGCGCATAATCCAGGCTGGTACTCCCAGTGCAGTACAAAAACAAAAATAGCTGGAAAAACTCAGCAGGTCTGACAGCATCTGCGGAGAGGAACACGGTTAACGTTTCGAGTCCGTATGACTCTTCATCAGAACTAAGGAGGGAGCCCTGCACCGTCAGAGGTGCTGTCTTAATCGGATACCAAGTTAAACCAGGGCCCTGTCTGTCCTCTCAGGTGGATTTAAAAAGTACCACAGCCACTGTTTCAAAGAAGGGCAGAGAATCCCTGCCAATATTAATCCTCCAGTGAACATCACTAAAAAAACAGATTATCTGGCTATTATCTCATTGCTGCTTGTGGGACTTTGCTATTTGAAAACTGGCTGTGAATACAAACCAATCATCCTTCTATGGTTGATGCCAACTAAGAACATTTGCTTCTTAAAATGGGTCAGTGCAGAGCAGGTTTCCTGCTGTAAACACACTGAGACAAATGCTTATTTTGTCTCATTTTTCCACCACCCATAGCAACATCTCTCATAAGGGCGGTGGTTTGTGCTGATGGGAGTGTTACATTTTCTCGTGACTCCCCTCTAATATCTAATTTTATCGAGCTTTCCGTTGTCTGGCAGTTCAGCTAATTGGTGGTGGATGAAATGTCACAATCCCCATTGTGGAACTTGTTCCAAACATACGGGACAAAGAGTTGGAGTAGGCCATTCAGCCCTTCGAACATGCTCTGATATTCACTAAGATCAGGTTGTAACCTCAGTTCCACATTCCCGCCTACCCCCAATAACTGTTCACCCCCTTGCTTATCAAGAATCTACCCACCTCTGTCTTAAAAATATTCAAAGACTCTGCTTCCGCCACCTTTTCAGGAAGAGAGCTCCAAAGACTCACCACCCTCTGAGGGGAAAAGTTTCGCCTCACCCTTGTTTTAAATGAGTGACCCCCTTACTTTTAAACGGTGACCCCTAGTTCTGGATTCCCCCACAAGAGGAAATATCCTCTCCACATCCACCCTGTCAAGACCCCTCGGGATCTCATGTTCCAATCAAATCGCCTCTCACTCTTCTAAACCCCAACAGATTCAAGCCTAGTCTGTCCAACCTTTCTCCATAAGACAAATCGCCCATTCCAGGGGCAGAATCCCAGATTTGCCCTACATACAGTAGGAGTAAAATGTCATTTTGGGCGGGTTTTCACACCGCATTGTCCCAAACCCGCCACATTACTCATGCCTTAAGCAAGATTGGGAGGTGGGGAGGTGTTCCAGACCTTGGGGCCCAGTCAATTGAAGGCGCAACTGCCAATGGTGGAGCGATTAAAATCAGGGATGCTAAAGAGGCCAGAGTTTGAGGAATGGAGAGATCCTAAAGGGTTGTGGGACTGGAGGGAGGTTACAGAGATAGGGAAGGGATTTGAAAACAAGGATGAGAATTTTAAAACCAAACTCCTGCTTGACCAGGAGCCAGTGTAGGTCAGTGGGCACAGAGGTGATGGCAGAACAGGACTTGCTGGGAATGAAGACCCAAGCAGCGAAGTTTTAGATGACCTGAAGTTTATGGAGGGTAGAATATGGGAGGCCAGCCAGGAGTGTGTTGGAATAGTCCAGTCTAGAGGTAACCAAAGGCAAGGATGAGCAGCAGATGAGCTGAGGCAGGGGCGTAGTCAGGTGATGTTACGGAGATAGAAATAGGTGGTCTTCTAGTGATGGAGTGAAAATGTGGTCAGCAGCTCATCTCAGGTTCAAAGATGATACCAAGGTTGCCTAGCGTTGCTATGGCAATGTTATACTTCATTACATCTAAGGTGTTTTAATTAATCACAGGCAAATTGGGACAGTCCTGCATAGCATGGAAACATACAGCCATTCAGCCCATTGTGCCTGCGTTGGTTCTTTGAAAGAATCATCCACCAGTGGATGCTGGTGACCATGAAAGCAGGGGAGGGATTGGTAAGCATGAGACCAGGTGGGCGGCTTCAAAGTGAGAGTGAACGCAGAGTGAGGGGCGTTCTTGAGACCATAATGCCAGAGTGGGTGAGATTAAAATCAACTAAAACTAGATAAATGCAAAATCCTGCAGGTGCTGGAAATCTGAAAGAAAAACAGGAAATGCTGGAAAAGCTCAGCAGGTCTGACAGCGTCTGTGGAGAGAAAGGCAGAGCTGATGTTTCTCTGAAGAAGGGTCGTATGGACTCAAAACGTCAACTCTATATTTCTCTCCACAGACGCTCAGACCTGCTGAGCTTTTCCAGCATTCTCTGCTTTTCTTTAAAATGAAACGCATCTTGCTGAGTCACAACATTGTCCTCTCTCTGCTGGATGAGCCTCTCACTTGCAGTCCCGCTCAAATCGCTGAAACGCACGCTGGAGACTCCCAGGATCAGTCTCCCACAGGCTGTCCTAGAAATACAGGGCAAAGGGTGTCCCTTAACGGGACAGTCAAATGAAGGGACAATCCCTTAAAATGCAGGACATTGGTCACCCTTTGACCGAAAGCTTCCTTTACTGTCAAGTTGCGCAGGAAAGACAGATTCTGTAGAGCTCTTCCTGCTGTAGCTTTGTCAATGTGATTTTCTTCAATGTTGCTGACAAGATTATAATGATAGATTGGGGAATCCTCTTACAGAAATTCAACCTCAGACACAGGCAATCAGTCGACCTTCATTGGCAAGAACTTGCATTTATATGGCACCTTTCATGTAGCGTCATCAAACCAAATTGACCACGTGAGGAGACGTTAGGACAGGTGACCATAAACATGGTCAAAAAGGTCAGTTTTAAAGAGCATCTTAAATAACGAGGAGAAGGAGGAGCGGCAAAGAGGTTTAGAGATATATGAAGAGTCAAATCTTTCAGGATGCTAACACTGCATTAAAGTTGTTCCGTGAACTAATTCAATATCTGGACCTCCGCCAATGTTCCTGGCTGTGCCTCTGCTACCTGGTCACCTGCCAGTCAGCCCACCAGGTACAGAAGCTACTCGGTTGTGTTCATTCAAAACAGAATCCACTCTTAGCAAAGAGACTGAAAGAAAGCCTTGCGTTTATACAGCACCATTCAGGATCTCAGCACATCCCAAAGTGCTTTACAGCCGATGAAGTACTTTCTGAGGTGTGGTCACTGCCATGATGTAGGAAACGCAGCTGCCAATTAGCGCACAGCAAGTTCCGACAAACAGCAGTATGATAACTGCTGGATAAATCTGCTTTCCTGGTGAGGGTTGAGGGTTAAATATAGGCCAGGGCTCCAGGGGCTGGATTTCATGCCCCCCCCACCCCCCCCAACCCCCACCACGCCGTGTGTGTTTTCAGCAGGAGGGCACATAAAATAAGTTGGATGGTTAGCCCACTGCCTACCTGCCCAGCCCCGACCCGGTCCCCATAGTAAAGGGTAGGTGGGTAAGGTGCCCGCTGGTCCGCCCGCCCTTTAGGCCTTTTGAGGGCCTTGTGTCCAATTATTGCCCAATTAAGGCCCTCACTTCACCTTCATTGGCCTAATACACTGGGTGATAGGTGGGTGAGCGTGGGAAGGCCGTTTTTTTAACCCAAGTTGGTGAAAAGGTGGGAAGGAAAGGGGGGTACATCCTTTTTGGTGGGGGGGGGTGCATTGTGTACAGGCCCCCTGCCCCCCCCGCAGCTAAAATTGCACTTAAACCTGAGGCCTTTGTGCTCCCCTGCCTGGCCTCCAAAACGCACCCCCTCCCTGGGGTGCCTGACCCCTCCCTGCCCTAGAAGCCCTTGACTTACCTGGGTCCAGGTGCCATCGCTGTTCTTCGTGGGGCTGCTTGGAGCCCCAGCAGCACCCACCACTGACCTCTGACCCGGCTGGGACTGCGAGGGCTGCCTGGCCAATCAAATCGCCTGGTGGCTCTCGAGGGCGGGACTCCCTATCCCTGAGAGGCGGGAGTCCCACTGTTTGCTTATTTATGCTGCCCCCCCACTCCCCTCCCAGCGTGTTAGTGCTGTGGGGTGGTCTTATTTAAGTCGATGGGTTTGGTAATGACTCCTCCTCTGTGGGAGCGAGGAGGACCCAGCGCCCCCCCACCTCATAAAATCCAGCCCCAGAGATAGAACTCCATAAGACATAGGAGCAGAAATTAGGCCATTCAGCCCATCGAGTCTGCTCTTCTTCAAAATAGCGCCAGGGGATGATTTATATCCACCTGAGTGACCGGAAGGGACCTTTGCTTAAGGTCCCACCTGAAAGGCCTCCGCTAGAGTAATACCCCCTCAGTATCGCACAGGAACTGTCAGCCTAAATGACACAGTAGTTTCTAGAATGAGACTTGAACCCACAAACCTGAGAACACTGCCCACTCAACCACCACGTGGTACATCCATGACTGAGATCTCAGTCATCCTCAGTGTTTGGGTTTCATGGCAGGGGTCACACATTATGGTTTACTCTATGTGGCGTCCTCCCTGCATCAGCCATTTCCCTGATGTAAACGAATGCAGCAAGGAGTAGGGGGTGCCACCATAAACCGTCAAGAGCTCGGTGGCAAGGGACTCGTGCCTGCTTCCACATCTGGGGAATAGTGTCCTTTAAATAGACAGGGTGCAGGGTCCTCACATCTGTGGGCAGGGGCAGAGGGGGGCACGCATTGCCCCATTGAGATGGCTGCCAGTCCCCCAGAGGGGGCACCCAAGGTCCAAACTGCAACAAAGGGAATTATATCCACTGGGGTTGGGGGATGGTGGGGGAGGGGGGTGGAGAGGGGGGTGCGGGTCAGCAGAAGTCCTAAGGAAGCCAAAGAATGCCACACCCACCACCCAACATGGCCCCCAAACTGGGCTGCGACGGAGGGGTGGGTGTGGGGGTGGGTGTGGGGGTGGGTGGGAGGGTGGGTGGGAGGGTGGTGCGGGCAATCTGTCTGTCTTTTGTAAATGGAGTAGAAAAGTTGGCAAACGCAGATTCCACCTGAAATAATGAACTTCCCCCACCATCCCCCCCCTCCCTCCCCTCCCCTCTGCCCCTCCCCTCTGCCCCTCCCCTCTGCCCCTCCCCTCTGCCCCTCCCCTCTGCCCCTCCCCTCTGCCCCTCCCCTCTGCCCCTCCCCTCTGCCCCTCCCCTCTGCCCCTCCCCTCTGCCCCTCCCCTCCGTGGGACTGGGTCCAGTTCCCCTCTCCCATGCCCCTGATTTATGAAACTTCTCCAGTCAGGAGTTTAAGAGGTCTCACACCTTCGGAGGTGAGACTTTAATCGTTGGACCCTTGCCACTTCCTCTACACATTTTCCCATTAATGGATGTGCATTTGGAGTTAGTCAGCCCCACATATGGTAACATTTCCATAAGTTATTCCAGCTGCCAATGAATCGTGACTTAATTGGTTTCTGAACAAGGGCTTTGAATGACAAAGAGAACCCAGTTAGAAGAGATGGTCCCTTGGAAAAGGCTGCTCTGGACTCAAACAGGCAGCCTTGCTGCAGAAGAAAAGGGTCTTTTCAGAGACAGCCGACTGCAGCTCGTTTTAAATCAGATTTTAGTCCATGGGATGTCGTGAAGTAAAAAAAGGAATTGCCCGAACTCAGACCAAGTCCCTTCTCCCCCGTGCTCACTGGTCTCTATTGCCTCTCATAAGCAATGCCTCAAGTTGAAAGTTCTCATTCTTATTTGCAAATGCCTTCGTGTCCCAACTCCTCACTCTCTCTGTAACCTCTTCCAGCCCTACGGCCCTCCGAGATCTCTGCGCTCCTCCAATTCTGGTCTCTGGAGCACTCCGATTTCTATCGCACCGCCATTGGTGGCCGTGCCTTCAGCTACCTGGGCCCCAACCTCTGGAATTCTCTCCCTAAACCTCTCCACCTCTCTCTCTTCCCCTCCTTAAGATGCTCCTTACAACCTTCCACTTTGATCAAGTTTTTGGTTATCTGCCCTCACATTTCCTCATGGTTCGCTGTCCGGTCTGATTACACACGGCTGATTCACCTACGTACAATGTGCAAATGTGCTGCACTCTTACTTTCATTATTACAGTGACTACACTTCAAAGATCAAGGTTCAGTTGGCTGTAAATTGCTTTGTGACATCCTGAGGTTGTGAAAGGGGTTATGTCTTTCACACCCGCTGACCAGCTCGTGCTGACACTTCTCCACCTGCCCTCCCCTCCTTGAGGCAGTTGCCCACTCTGGGATTAGTTATGGCTTTGCGGGTAACAGCGACACCGCGGTACCTCACTCAGAAGAACCTTCTCCTCATTACAGTTACTGATGTTACCAGAATAGGTCAATTGACAGCTTTTAAAATAGCTTTCAATTCCTTTTTCAGGTAACAAGTAACCGAATAAACAGAGCAATCAGCAAGGCACGACTAGCAGAAGCTTGGGCAGTGATTGGGCAGGCTATTGCACTGTGGCGTGCATCAGCTAGCCCTCACCCAGTGCTCCCTAGACATCCGCTTATAGCAATTTGCGCTGGTTAGGGATTAAGAGTTATAACGCTGGCCGATTTTCCACTTTCTCTTCTCTTACTTGTCCAGGAGATACTGAAACTAGTTATCACAGCTTGAATTGTTCTCCTTAGAGCAAAGTTTAAGGGGGGATTGAACTGAGGCATTCAAAATTATAGAGGGTTTTGATACAGGAAATAAGGAGAAACTGTTTCCACTGACAGGAGTGTCGATAACCAGAGGACACAAATTTAGGGTAATTGACAATAGAACCAGAGGGGAAATCAAGAAAGGTTTTTTTTTTACACAGCGAGTTGTTGTGATCTAGAATGTGCTGCCTGAATGGGCAGTGGAAGCAGATTCAATAATAACTTTCCGAAGGGAGCTGGATAAATACTTTCTGAGGAAAAATGTATAGGGATATGGGGAAGGAGCAGAGAGAGTGAAATTAATTGGATAGCTCTTTCAAAGAGCCGGCACAGATATGATGGGCTGAATGGGGTTTCCTTCTCTGCCATCAAATTCTACGTTTCTATAATTCTATATAAATACGAGTTCCTTCCCTCTTTCACACGTACACATTCCAGGAGTCATTGCTCAGTCACCAGTCATGTCAATCCAGGCTGAATTTTCCCCTCCTAACCCAGGGACACTGAGACCAATGGTGCCACCACCTAACCCTGAACCCATCTGTGATAAGGCAATTCAGCAAAGACCCTCTGGATCAAATCCGTAACCTTCCCTATTCTGTTTTTACTTCATTCCTAGGATGTGGGCGTCACTGGCTGGGCCAAGCATTTACAGCCCGTCCCTAATTCCCCTTCAGAAGGTGGTGGTGAGCTGCCTTCTTGAACCGCTGCAGTCCATGTGGTGTAGGTACACCCACAGTGCTGTTAGGGAGGGAGTTCCAGGATTTTGACCCAGCGACAGTGAAGGAACGGCGACATATTTCCAAGTCAGGCTGGTGTGTGGCTTGGAGGGGAACTTGCAGTTTGGCGGTGTTCCCGTGTGTCTGCTCCCCTTGCCCTCCTAGGACACGGGTTTGGAAGGTGATGTCAAAGGAGCCTTGGTGCGTTGTTGCAGTGCATCTTGTAAATGGTACAGTTTTCTGCCACTGTGCGCTAGTGGTGGAAAGGGGAGTCGATGCTACAATCATACTTTATACACAAACACTGAGCCATCAGAGGAGGTTTTTATACACCTTGACTCACTTTCTGTCGTTTTAGAAGAATGGGAATAAAGTTTCCCTTTTGTGAGGTTGTGCTGGAGTGTTTCTGTAGATGACCCTTGACACTGCCATCTAGTGTTACTGAATATAGAATTACGCTGCTTTCTGAACAAAGCTACTTTAGATCGTTATCACCAGACCTAAGGAATTGTTAGGAGAAATAAAACGAAGGAATATAAATTGGAGGCTTCAGGAAAGCACGCATTAGTTATAATGTGATACAAATCGCAGTGTTAAAAAGCATGAAAATAAACCTCACAGGTTGAATGTTATCTTTCAAACTACTAGCAGAGGCCACCCAATTTGCAGCCAGGTCGACTTTACTAAGCCCCACTGTTCCCTGGAGTTTTAGGTTAGTTTTGACTGTGTACACAATCATTATTTTCACATCTGTGTTTTACATTAATAGAAAACATGACACTGTTTGCAGATGATGTTTGTGTTTGAAACCCTCTGAAGGGGGAATGTTGGAAGCTTCTTGGGGAGTTTCGCAAGCGCAAAATCATCCTTATCATTGCACGGCATTTTTTACTCCCTCCTTCTGCCCCCTTTTACCCCCCCAACTCCTTTAGACCTTAAAGTGTCTGACCAACAAGAACACTGAAGTGTGAAACTACAGCACGCGTCCCAGCTCTGTATTTGAATAATGGTCACCACATGAGAGAGAGAGAGAGAGAGAGAGAGAGAAAGGAAAGAGTACAGTAAAACTACTGTTCACTCCATTTATCTTCATTCTGTGACATGGCCCGAAGACTAACTGCTTTCAGGGGACAGGAATAACTGAAGTGTTCCTGTTTTTATAACATGGGGCTGGAGTGTACTCTCCATGAAATTAAAATTATTATTCCAGTTTACCTCCTCAAGCCGATAGCCAGCAAACTGTCTTTCAGCTGATGGATCTGTTTCTGGGCATTTAATGGGGCCACGATGACCAATTTTGCAGGGCTGGGTTCCTGTGCTCCGAGGGCGCCTAAAGATGTCAGCCCCCGGGTACTGGGGAGGGCAATGTTTCAGGAGGGTCCCCGGCGACTCCCTTATATGGTCATCATACTTGCGAATGCTAAAATGCACCCCCCCTCATCCCCCCCCGTCCCGAGATTGGTTTGCAGCGAGGGTGAGGCCTGCTCTGCTCAGCTTTTCTGAGAAGTAGATGGGTCCTAGGCAAGCAGGAAGGTTAAGGTTTCCTCTTCTTGAAAAGGACTTGGAGTCAAGAGGGGAAGGAGGTGCTGCTCCCAGTTCATTCACCCCTGCCAGCCCTCTAGTCCTCCCTCAGGCCTCTCCTAGTATTCCTGAGAGATGCCTTACGCCAGGCATGGTACTCCACTAGGCCTCGTTGCTATGGGCAAGCTTCCTCCACAGGCATCGGCAGCTCGAGAAAAAGAACAAGAAGAAAGGCTTTAATTTATATAGCGTCTTTCGCAACCACTGGACATCACAATGCGCTTTAGAGCCAGTGAAGTGCTTTGGAAGTGTAGTCACAGTTGTAATGTAGGAGCAGCCAATTTTGTGCACAGCAAGCTCCCAAAAACTGCAATGTGATAATAACCAGATCATCTTGTTTTTCTAATGTCGATTGAGGGATAAACATTGGCCAGGACACCGGGGTGAACTCCCCCTGCTGTTAGTGCCATGAGATCTTCTGCATCCACCCAAGAGGCAGATGGGAGCCTCTGTTCAACGACTCATCCAAAACATAGCACCTCAGACAATGCAGCACACCCTCACAGTGCTGCCATGCCAACTTGATTTTTGTGCTCAAGCCCTAGCGGGTGACTTGAACCAGAAACCTTACACTTCAAAGGCAGGGGTGCTACTCAGTAAAGCCACAGCTGATGTTATTGGACTCCTCTTAGACTATTTAAATGAGGCTTAAATTCTCCTTTCAATGGGCTCACTGGTCGATCTCTTCCAGCACAGGGATTGTTCTTGGCACCAATTTGGTATTGGAAACTGATAAAAGACTCATTATGCCACCCTCCCCCACCTTGGCCCCATGTTTGCCTGCATAATGTGAGGCAGTAACATTACGGTAACAACTTAGCACAACACATGCTGGTGGCCCACATTAGGATAGGACTAATTCCAATGGGCCTTATCCTAAATAAAGTAAACAAAGAAAGCCTTGCATCTCTAATGTACCTTCAGGAAAACCCAAAAGGCTTTACAGTCAATAAATTGTTTTACGAGCATAATGATCGTTGTAATGTATTTTTTAAATTCATTCATGGGATGTGGGTGTCACTCGCTAGGCCAAGCATTTATTGCCCATCCCTAGTTACCCTTGAGGAGGTGGTGGTGAGCTGCCTTCCTGAACCGCTGCAGTCTATGCGGTGTAGGTACACCCACTGTGCTGTTAGGGAGGGAGTTCCAGGATTTTGACCCAGCGACAGTGAAGGAACGGCGATATATTTCCAAGTCAGGATGGTGAGTGACTTGGAGGGGAACTTCCAGGTGGTGGTGTTCCCATGTATCTGCTGCCTTTGTCCTTCTAGATGGTAGTGGTCATGGGTTTGGATGGTGCTGTCTAATGAGCCTTGGTGAGTTGCTGCAGTGCATCTTGTAGATGGTACACACTGCTGCCACTGTGCGTCGGTGGTGGAGGGAGTGAATGTTTGTGGATGGGGTGCCAATCAAGCGGGGCTGCTTTGTCCTGGATGGTGTTGAGCTTCTTGAGGGTTGTTGGAAATGTTAGAAATGGATCTGCCAATTAGCTCTCAGCAAGTTCCCCCAAATAGCAACGCAATAATTGTTCTTCCTGGACGTGTGCTTTGCTGGCAAAGTCATCGTTTATTGTCCAGCCATGTTTTCCCTTGAGAAGGTGGTGCTGAGGCAGTTTCTTGAAATTTGAGGAGTTTGTTAGGCCATTTTGGAGGACAGTTTAAAAGTCAGCCACATTGCTGTGGGCCTGGAGTCACGTGTAGGCCAGAGGGCAGGTTCCCTTCTCCAGAGGATATTAGTGGACTAGATGGTTTTTACAACAATCTGTTAATGCTCACCATTACTGACAGTATCTCTTTATTTGGCATTTATTAAATTGATGAATTAAATTTATATTCCCACTTTAAATCTGGTGGGATTTGAACTCATTTCCCTAGATCATTAGCCCAGGATTTCTAGTCCAGTAATTTTGCCTATATACTATCATAGCCCCACACCAAATAGTTAAATAACCTGATTTTGGGTGTTGTTTGAAGGATAAGTATTGGCCCAAGGACACTGGGAAGAATATTTTTGCTCTTTTCTGAAATAATGGGGTACTTTAAGTCAATCTGAGAGGGTAGATGGGGCCTTGGTTTATCATCTCATTTGAAAGACAGCACCCTCGAATACCAGGAATGGAGTCACTCTCATAAAAAGGATGGGTGCTGAGCCATACATGATAGCTCTCTATCCAGGTTAGAGACTGGCAGACTGGTTAAAATGATCAAATAGGTGTAGGAGTCAGCCTTTGCAGCCCTACAATCCTCCTCCACCATTCAATAAGATCCTTGATGGCTGATCCTTGACCTCAACTCCACTTTCCCGCACTATCCCCATATCTCTTTATTTCCTTTGTGTCCAAAAGGTCTATCGAGCTCAGTCTTGAATACGCCAAGCAAGAAGGCTGCTGCTTGGCATTGAACCAGGTAAAGCAAACATGACAATCGCTACAACTCAGGATTTAATTAATGGGTAAAAAAATGATTGTGAGTCCCAGCTTACAGAGTCATAAAGTCATAGAGGTCTACAGCACAGAAAAAGGCCCTTCGGCCCATTGAATCTGCGCCGGTCAAACAAGTACCTAACTATTCTAATCCCATTTTCCACATTAGACCCATAGCCTTGTGTGACATGGCATCGCAAGTGCACATCCAAATACTTCTTAAATATTATGAGGGTTTCTGCCTCTACCACCCTTTCAGGCAGAGAGTTACTGATTCCCACCACCCTCTGGGTGAAAAAGTTCTTACTCACATCCCCTCGAAACCTCCTGCCCCTTACCTTAAATCATAATGGGGTTATGATAACCATAATGAGTCATAATGATATTATTTTCCACTTACTGTACACAGGGCAGAACTGGGGGAATATCTGGCAGGAATAATCATTCCGGAAGACTTCATATCCAACTACGATCTCCTGGACTGGTTTCAACTGTGTGACAGAGTCAGAGAGGATATTTTTTCAGGGCATTCTTTTCTTGAATAGTGCTGAAAAGAGAGACATGTTGCTGAAGCTTTTCGTCTTGCACTCATCAGGACAAATGCAAGAATGCCAAATTTCAAACCATCACGACAATTTGTGCTACAGGGGGAAAGGGTGCAGATTGGTTGGCAAACTGAAGCTTTGTCATGGAGGAAGCAATGGGAACTATAGGCTCCCCAATTATTTCTCCTACTGGCCCTAATGCACGAGTCTTTTCTTGCCTGTCAAATGCACATGTTTTGCACGTGGTGTTATGGTAGCAGCATCTGCCTCCAACACAACTGCAGAAAGAGGTTTCATCACAAATTCATCAGCCAACCCATCCTGCACACCAATTACACCAAATCTGCACTCAGACTGGTTGAAATGTCCAGGCTCAGCTTCCTGGCCAACATTCAGCACCCAGGCAATATCACCAAAACCAGGCTAACTGGTCATTTCTACCATTGCTCTTTGCGTGATCTTTCTGTGCGACACATTTCCTGCTTCTTTTGCCTTTAATAATAGAAGTGGCCCCACTTCAATATTATGAAAAGTGTTGTGTAAATGCTGAAGTTCTGCATCAAAATGTATCCAATCTTCAGAAGCAAGTTGCAAGAAATGGTCCTCGGAGCCCACCCATTGCCTGAGGGCATATGAAACAATGAAGGAAAGTCTGTTTATCCCATCAAACCATTCCTTCAATACACATTGCCCAATCTCTAGAAGAATGTCTCTTACTCCAAAAGATAAACCGCACAAAGGTCAAGAAGCTAATTGTCCTAATTTTTATACCACAGTTGCTTTAATTTGAGGTTACATTGCCATAGTTCTGGCACTACAGGAATAAACATGTTCTACCATATTCTACAGCAGAGATCTGAGCACTAAAATCAAGCCTGACAGTCCAGTGCAGTACCGCATTGTCAGAGCTCAGTGCCATCTTTTGGAGGAGATGTCAGCCTGAGGTTCCATATCCTCCCTCTCAGGTGAATGTAAAGACCCCATGGCACTATTTCAAAGGAGAGGAAGGGAGTTGTCACCAGTGTTCTGGCCAAGGTTTATTCCCTCAATCAACATCACAAAAACAGAGTTCCTGCCCATTAACCCACTTCTCTTTATGGGATCTTGCTGTGTGCAAATTGGCTGCTGCATTTCCTACATCACAACAGTGATTAGACTTCTAAAGTAATTACAAAACAAAAACAGAATTACCTGGAAAAACTCAGCAGGTCTGGCAGCATCGGCGGAGAAGAAAAGAGTTGACGTTTCGAGTCCTTTGGACTTTTCTTTTCTTTTCTTCTCCGCCGATGCTGCCAGACCTGCTGAGTTTTTCCAGGTAATTCTGTTTTTGTTTTGGATTTCCAGCATCCGCGGTAGTTTTTTGTTTTCGTTTCTAAAGTAATTAGTTGGCTGTGAAGTGCTTTGGATGTCCCCAGGTGATGAAAAATGCTATATAAATGCAAGTCTTTCTTTTATACCACACACACACTCTCTTTCTACGCGTCTCCATCCTTGTCTCCAATTTTGTTCCTAACTCGACGTTGATCTAGATGTTTCTTACAGGCTTTAACCAACACAGCCTGAGCGTGAAGCATTCCCCATTATTCCACCATGCTGTGGGAAGGATGACATCAGGATTGCTTTGTTCAGCAAGGCAACCATCATTCCCAAGCACGAGTAGAAAAGAGTCACACATTTATTTCCCTCACAGGGCCGCATGTTGAACTAAGCAGTGCATCAGTACAAATGGCCTATTTGCTATTTTGGTGTCTTACACTTTTTCTTCCCCTTCTTCCGCAAGAACAGATCCAAATAGGAGAACAAAGAAACCCAACTTTCCAAGCACATGGATTTCTTCCTTAAAGGTCAAGACCAAAGCATAAATAGCAAGCGGCTTTTGCCATTTGACTCCCAGTAACAGGCCTCCTTTTGTCTGTCTGAACTCAGAGAGTGCTCAGACCGAACTATGTTGTCAGTGCTGAAAACAATTTGCTTCTATTTATTTTGATTGGTGCAATGAAGTCTTCAAGGGTCAAAGCAACACTTCAGCACAGTACTGTACTCCCTCTGCTGTTTCATTAATTGACTTTCACTAACAGGGCTTTAATCATAAGTGTTTTTAACAAGTCTGTGAGGTTTTTATTTAATATTTATGTTCTGGGTTTTTTTATTGTACAATGCTTTGCCTCCTAAGGCTACATTTCAACTCATACACTCTTTTTTTCTTGTTGCTGTTTCTTCATCCTGTACCATCAGTCAAGACCAGAGATTGGAAGCCAAACAGTCTGAACTTTTCCAGCACTGTACACCAGTTGTGCTTCCCCAGAGAGCTGTGGAGGTCAGCTTGGAGTTAGCTCATTTCCTCTTCAGAAAACTCCACTTGCTAAAAGGGCAGAACTGCATTACTTGTCTCAAAGGGCCGTAATCAATGGAACCAGAGTTAGACGAGAAAGGAGTGGTGATCAGAGCAGTCTTTGTTCCAATGAACTCGCTGTTCCAGGACCATTTTCACCCTCTGCCGGCACACCAGTTGGCTAATGTACACTTTCAGACATTAGTTCACCTTGCCTCGTCAACAACTACACTTCAACCGCACAAAACAATCCAGGCATTTCACAGCAGTGTCAACGTTTCCAAATGCAATCCTCTTCATTTTCATCCCATTTGTCTGAATTTCCATACTAGAGGCTAAAATCAGCAATTCTTGGTTTTCCATTTTCACTTTCATTCTTAAAGACGTTTAAAAGTTCGTCTTTGTTCAGCAACTTTTTCAAACACACACCAGAATCCCCGTGCACCGTCACCTCAGCCTCCCGTTTGACCCAGATTTAAGTCACTTGTCCTAACCTCTGAAATCAGATGACTATCGCTGGCAGCTAAGCCAAATTCTGCTCTCCTCTGAGTTTTCACCACTCCCTTGTTGAGTACCTTTTGTTGTTGCCCATGATAGCTCTCTACTAATTTATCCAAATGACCACTCTGCAGAGCATATTAGCATTAACTGCATTGGATGTAGTGGGTGTTCCAAAAACAAACGTAATTTTACTGTGGTCACTAGAGTTCTTGCAATGCTGCATTCAGTACATAAGGGGTTAACTCACAAGGCTGCCCAAAGTAACAGAAATTGTCTTTGACCAGTCAATGCATCTATTAGATTTTCCCAATGATGTTAAATTTATTTCCACTCACACAATGGGGAGTCTGAAGTGTTAATTTGTTAATCACCCCAAGGGAGCCATCATTTACAATCCCGAGCGTCTCATGGTATTTTGAAAGACACTCTGAAGTCCTACAGGAGAACCAAATGGTTGGTTGACGTGTCATTCTGTTTAATTCACACAGCAGCGCTGACCGGGCAGACTCACTGATCAACACATCAAAGGAGAGTCCCGAAATCTGAGGTTCTTCATCAGTACTTTGATTGACTATTTGCAAAAACCTTTGGTATCTGCTAAGCTCAGTGAGTAGCCCTGTCTCCTCTGTGATGCAACTCCCACTCCAGTGTATGTGAGCCCATACTCTCGGCTGGTGCTCCAGTGCAGTGCTGAGGGAGTGCTGCACTGTGTGAAGCGCCGTCTCTCGAAAGTGACCTCAAACCAAGTCTGTCCTTTTGGGTGGTAAAAGATCCCACGGCACTATTCCGAAAAAGAGCAAAGAAGCTCTTGGCCAATATTTATCTTCAACCAACTCAAACAAATTTCCTGGACACTGTTGCATCGTTGTTTGTGGGACCTTGCTGTGTGCAAATTGTCTCCCATTACAACACTGACTACACTTTAAATCTATGAAGTGAAGTCTCTTTCTCACTCAGCTTTTAATCAGAGAGGTCTACAAGCAATTAAGACTTGCATTCCTATAGCATCATTCACAAGCATCCCATTGAATTTTACAAAGAGTGAAATACTTTTGAAGTAGATTTTGTACTTTAGCCTCAGGAGTGGAAGTTGAACCCACAACCAAGGCAAACGTACTGCCCATTGAGCCACAGCTACACCTTTCGAATCAGCTGATACATTTGCCATCCCTTCTTCACTCCAGAATATCCTCCTTTGTTAAACCAAGTGACGGGGAAGACCAAAGTCAATTCCCATTGGGCTTTCCATCTGCATTATCTGAGTAATGGTGCAGCAGAGCTCTGTTGGGTCCTGGGCATGCCTGTTTAATACAGGCCAAATTAATGTCTCGCATTTGACACGTATGGGCTACTGTGTGCAGTGAACTCAAGGAAGCAACAGCATTTCAGGACAGACTGAAGTATGAATAACAGGAACTACAAGATCGCTCTAATTACCTCCTGGTAACTCTGTTGGCACTAGCTTTACACTTCGTGTCACCAATAATGTCTAGGCTCCAGTAGCATCCTCGCTGCCAGTCTGCTAAATTGGGCTTCCAAAGGTGTCCTCCAAGATGATTTGGCTCAGGCATCTTCAGAGATCAAATCAAACCCATGATCTCAAACACTTCAAGATACACATTCCTCACTATTCCCCAAAGTGTGGACCACAATCTTTCCTCATTTGAATTTTTGAGCCTTCACTCTAGCATAGATCTCTTACCACTTTGAACCCTTCCCAAACGGGAGAAAGAGAGGGAGCAGATTATTGACTTTATTATCAACGCTGCTTTGCAATTAGCTTGTGAGACTGTGTGATTCCAGCAGTCAGGATACTGGCCAATATTTACCACCAAGCATCATCATTAAAACAGATTATCTGGTCATTAGCACGTTTTTTTTCATTCATTCACAGGATGTGGGCTTCGCTGGTTGGGCCAGCATTTATTGCCCTTCCCTAGTTGCCCCTTGAGAAGGTGGCGGTGAGCTGCCTTCTTGAACCGCTGCAGTCCATGTGGTGTAGGTACACCCATAGTACAGTTAGGAAGGGGGTTCCAGAATTTTCACCCAGCGACAGTGAAGGAACGGTGATATATTTCCAAGTCAGGATGGTGTGTGGCTTGGAGGGGAACATCCAGATGGTGGTGTTCCCATCTGCCTGCTGCCCTTGTCCTTCTAGGTGGTAGTGGTCATGGGTTTGGATGGTGCTGTCTGAGGAGCCTTGATGAATTCCTGCAGTGCATCTTGTAGACGGTACACACTGCTGCTACTGTCCTTTGGTGGTGGAGGGATTGAATGTTTGTGGATGTGGTGCCAATCAAGCGGGCTGCTTTGTCCTGGATGGCATCAAGCTTCTTGAGTTGCTGTGTCTGGGAGCTTGCTGTGCACAAATTGGTTGCTGTGTTTCCTACATTACAATAGTGATGACACTTCAGAAAATACTTCATTGGCTGTAAAGCACTTTATGATTTTCTAGGTTTGCTAAGGATGCTAAAGAAACGCAAGTCTCTCTTTGTTTTGCTAAGTTACCTTTAGGGGTTAGAGATGAATTTCCCAGATTTTTCTCCCAAATTAGGTTACTTTTTTCCCTCCTCTTGAACTTTTGCCTCTCTCAGTGGGATTATGTAACTGTGTGTGTTGGGTGGGTGTGGGGTTTGGGGCTTATGGGGGAATGCAGGATGGTGTGTTAGTGTGCAGAAGTTACATCATGCCAGATTAGGACTTGCTCAACAGACCAGCTGGCATTATTTTGCCTCTGATGCATTTGGTTGATAATACATCAATAATTTCCTTGTTGCTGAACAATGGCAGTTGTTTAGGAAAATAGTTCATGACGCACAACAAAGATATATCCCAGCGAGCAAGAGGGATTCTAGGAAGGGGGTAAACCAACCATGGCAAACCAAGGAAGTTAAGGATAGTATCAAATTGAAAGAAAAAACATACAATATGGCAAAGATTAGTGGTAAACCAGAGGATTGGGAAAGTTTTAAAATCCATCAGAAGGTGGCCAAAAAAATAATGAGAAAGAAAATAAACTTTGAGGGTAAAGTAACACATAATATAAAAATGGACAGTAAGAGCTTGGTTAAATAAATAAAGAGGAAGAGAGAGGTCAAGGTGAACAAAGGCCCCTTAGAGAATGAGACTGGGGAACCAGAAAATGGCAGAGGAGTTGAATAAATATTTTGCATCAGTCTTCACGGTAGAAGATACAAATGGCATTCCAAAAATACTAAATAATCAAGGGACAAAAGGGTGGTGGGGAGGGGGTGTGAGGAAATAAATACAATAACTATCACTAGAGAAAAAGTACTAGGGAAACTAATGGGGCTAAAGGCCAATAAGTCCCCTGGACCTGATGGGTTGCATCCTAGGATATTAAAGGAAGTAGCTACACAGATAGTGGATGCACTGATAGTAATCTTCCAAGAATCCTTAGGTTCTGGAGAAGTTCCAGAGGATTGGAAAACTACCAATGTAACACCCTTACCATCTGTCATTGGGAAAATGTTAAGAGTCTATCATAAAGGATGTAATAACAGAGCATTTAGAAATGCATAATATAATCAAGCAGAGTCAGCATGGCTTCATGAAGGGGAAATCTTGCCGAATGAATTTATTAGAATTCTTTGGGGATGTAACAAGCAGGATAGATAAAGGGGAACCAATAGATGTGATATATTTGGATTTCCAAAAGGTATTTGATAAGGTACTGCACATAAGGCTACTTAATAAGATATGAGTCCATGTGTTGGGAATAGTATTTTTGCATGCATAGAGAATTGGCTAACTAATAGAAGACAGAGAGTTGGGATAAGGGGGTCATTTTCAGGATGGCAACCTGTAACTAGTAGAGTGCCACAGGGATCAGTGCTGGGGCCACAATTATTTACAATATATATTACTGGCTTGAATGAGGGAAGCAAACATACTATCGCCAAGTTTGCGAATGACACAAAAATAGGTGGGATGGCACAAAGATTCTACAGAGTTAAGTGAGTGGGCAAAAACTTGGCAGATGGAATATTATGCGGGAAAGTGTGAGGTTATGCACTTTGGCGAAGAATAGAGGAGCTGAATATTATTTAAATGGAGAAAGATTGCAGAAAGCTGCAGCACAGAGGGATTTGGGGTCCTCATGCATGAATCACAAAAAGCTAACATACAAGTTCAACAGGTAATAGGGAAGGCAAATGGAATGTTGGCCTTCATTTCAAAGGGAATGGAGTATAAAAGTAGGGAAGTCTTGCTAAATCTGTGCAAGGCACTAGGTAGACCACACCTAGAATACCGTGAATAGTTTTTGTCCATTTATCTAAGGAAAGATATACTGGAATGGAGGCAGTCCAGATAAGATTTACTAGGCTGATTCCAGGTATGGAGGGATTTTCATATAAGGAGAGGTTGAGTAGGTTGGGCCTGTACTCATTGGAGTTTAGAAGAATGAGAGGTGACCTTATTGAAACATAAAAGATTCTTAGGGGCCTTGACAGGGTAGATACTGAGAGGTTGTTTCCCCTTGTGGGAGAGTCTAGGGCCAGAAGGCATAATCATGGAGTAAGGGATCGCCCATTTAAGACAGAGATGAGGAGGAATTTCTTCTCTCAGAGGGTAGTGAATCTGTGGAATTCTTTACCGCACAGGGCTGTAGAGGCTGGGTCATTAAGTATATTCAAGGCTGACACAGGCAGATTTTTGATCAGTAAGGGTTATGGGGAAAAGGCAGGATAGTGGAGTTGAGGATTATCACATCAGCCACGATCTCATTGAATGGCAGAGCAGACTCGATGGGCTGAATGGCCTAGTTCTGCTCCTATGTCTTATGGTCTTATGGTCACTGAAAGCAAACCAACTCAGAGGCAAAAATGTTCTGGCCCCATTGGCATCGGGCATCATGACAAGGAGGGGGAACAATATGCCGAAAAGGCCAAAAATCGGTTTCACGCCAGCTAAAAAGCACAGCGGGATTATCTGACGGTGTCCGCCACGATGGGATGCGAATCCTGCTGGAGGCAGGTGTGAACCCGATTTGCATCCCGCTAATGGGAAGCAAACTAATGTCCAACCGGAATAGTCCTCCCCCCACCCCACGCCAGATTTACCATTACACCAGCAGGAAAACACGCCGGCCCAGAACACATCTGGACAAGTGTGATGAGCACAAGTCTGGACTTACTGTTAGGGCCTTGCTCACATCGTGGGCATCCGAGGAACACAAGATACTGGAGCCCGACAGCTACCGGACCCCGGAGGAACCCGTGCATCACACGCTGGGTGGATTCTCATGGACACGGCTTCACCACGAAGCAGCTCTCAGAAGGTGGGAGGTCTCCATTGATATCTGGGGTCTGCTTCGGATCATCCCGGTCTTGGCCATGGGCTGTTATGGATGATCGGCGAGGGGGGAGGGTAGAAGAAGGTACAGCTGTGAGTGGGAGAGGAAGGTGTACCTGGGGTGGGGTGGGGGGGGTGGGGGGGGGGCGGGATGGGGCTGGTGGTGAGTTTGAGAGTGGGGGGGACAAAGGTGTCGGAGGAGGTGAGGTTGGGAGGGGGGAAGAGAGAGTAGGGGGGTGTAATGGGGGATAACGCAACAAGTGGGGAGGTAGGTATAAGGGGGAGGAAGGTGTAAGGGAAGGAGTTCAGAGGGGGAAGGAGTAAAGGTGGAGGAGGGAGTAAGGAGCGGATGTCAGGTGAACACTCAAGGGAGGGGTCTGTGGACTCAATTTCTGCCTCCTGGGGAGCAAACTGAGAGTGGGCGTGGTAGGAGCAAATGGCGAGTATGAGGGGAGGCAGAGGGAGGGTGGAAAGGTGAGGGTGCAATGGTAATGATAGAAGGGACAGCGAGGATTGCTGGTGGGGACTCAGAGGCAGATGTGAACCCTGGGAGTGGGAAGGAGGTCGGGGAGGTCACTGTGGATGGGGGTGGGATTCTTGGGAAGGTGGGGAACATGCATGTTCACCTGGACATCTGGGTTTGGGCTGATAGGTGACGGTGGGGAAGTGGAAGGTGATGCCAGGGGTGGGGGGGTGGGGGTCAACAGTGATGGGGGGAAGGACATGGGTGACTTGGGGGAGGGGAAAAGACTGGGGGAGGTTAGAGAAACTTGACAACAATCATGTTTTTCAAATCGAAAGTGAGCGGAGCCTCGTGTTGGACGGGCACAGGAGCTGCATGGGAGTGCGGTCAGTGGG
The DNA here is from genome assembly GCF_964194155.1 of Cetorhinus maximus. NCBI lineage: Eukaryota > Metazoa > Chordata > Chondrichthyes > Lamniformes > Cetorhinidae > Cetorhinus > Cetorhinus maximus. The sequence goes on from NC_135882.1 coordinate 5,722,472, forward strand.
TGGGCGGAGATGCAGGTCAGCTCAGATGGACAACTGAAAGTGAACCCCAGCAGGCAGCAGGACAGTGAGCTGAGTGTGATGGAGGAAGGATCCGGGTGTGTGGGAGAGGCTTGCTCGGGGCTTCCAAAGGCCCTATCACACATACCCTTCTCACATTATTCAGTGAAAGTGAATATATTTTCAGATTATAAAATGACAAATGTGTTCACCCGTGCAAGCAGAGTCAAAAGCAGGAGAGAGAGAGAGAGAGAGAGCCCTCACAGTTGCGTTGAGAGAGGGATGATATGGTGCAGGATCCTCACATGGGTGTTTCCCACCGACCTCACCATCGTCACAGGGACAGTCCACATCCTCACCAGTCAGCGCGATGGAACTCTTCAAAGTGAGTGAGGGGCCTAATGTGAGCCACCCCACCCCCGGTCTGGGACTTCTCCCTGCTGCTGTGAACCAGCTTCTCCTGTATGAAAACAGATGGAGAGAGTGTGAGCAGGACACATGGCTCTGTGTGGAATGTTTGTGTGGTGAGCGGAGCCATGGACAGGATGAGGACACGAGCTCCAGAGGATATGAGCCTGATGGAGATGTGAGGGTGTGTGTGAGAGTTAGTGGTGTTGTCCCTTGAGGTGTGAGGTCCCTGTGGGTGTGTGATGGGTTGGTGAGTGTGTGAGTTGAGAGTGATGAGGTGGTTGACTTACCCTGGGGAACGGATGAGATCATTCACCCTCTTCCTGCACTGGACGGCTGACCCCCTCTGTGCTCCGGTGGTGCTGACCACCACTGCCACCGCCTCCCAGGCCGGATTGGTCACTCTGGTGGACCTCCTGCGGCCAGAGCGGGGGTAGAGGGCATCACAACGGCTTTCCACTGTGTCCAGCAGGCGTCCCAGGGAGGTTTCTTCTTTGCTTTCGGGACCACCTGTCACCTGGAGCGGTCCTAGTCTGTAGACATGAAGTGGGCTGCGCTCTGGTGTGTTTTAAACATGGCGCCTGGAGCGAGGAATCGCTGAGATCACAGCGTGGTGGGTAAATCCAAGCCCACCCGCCAGCGATCCAGCATGTTCCCCGTGAATGCGTTATTAATGCGGTGGGACACACCGGGAATGGGACCATCCTGCGCGAAAAGCCGCCATTGCGGCCGGTGGGCAAAACACCCTTTTTCTCTCCCACTACTGCACTTTGTGCAAATCTGGGACAATTCTGCCCAGAGAAGTCAATCCCCTCTTCATGAAGGCAGGCAAGCTATGCGCTGTTACAGTAGGCCAGTTACAGTAAGCCCTCTTAGCTAATGGCATTACTCTAGCTTCTCCTGAAAAGAGCCTTTCTTTCTGGTACCGAGTCGTGACATTCTAGCTGTTGCTGACCTCCTCAGTGGATGAGTTCCTATTCTGATACTGCTATTGGCCTCTGACTGACAGCAGTTCACATTTCCTCTTGATTAGTTTGAATGGGAAAGCCTTTCCTATTGCTGAAAAAAGAGACACATTGTTGAAGATTTTCATCTTGCACGCATCTGGACAAATGCAAGAATGCCAAATTTCATACAATCACAACAATTTGATGCTGACTGGGTTTGCAAGTTGATTCTGGTTGCCATGGAGAAAGCAATGGGGAACTGTAGGTTCACCAAGCTCCTGGGGATTTCAAAAAAGGTGCAAGACTTGAGCATTTTCCTTTTGTTTGCAGAGGATGGGTCCCTGTGAATGAACTATGTCATTTCTAGCAAACATGGCCTGTCTTTCTTTTCAGTAATATTCAACGGAAAGCCTTTAATAGTACACATCTCCTAAAAGGAGGCAAGAAAACATTATACGGAGGAAAGAAGCCTAAAAAGCAAAATGATCACTCCTGCAGGCAGGCGAAAGCAATTTGTTGAAGCCAGCTGTGATTCCATTGGGAGCACTCTTGCCTCTTAGTCAGTTCTGGGTTCAAGTCCCACTCCAGGATTTGAGTACAAAATTCAAGATCGGCACTCTAGTGAGACACACACACTGAGGGAGTGCTGCACTCTTGGAGGTGCTGTCTTTCAGGTGAGATGTTAAACTGAGGCCCCATTGCCTGCTTGGGTGAGGGTAAAGGGGCATTATTTTCAAGAAGAGCAGGGCATTCTCCCAGATATCATAGCGAGTGTTTTTTCCCTAAATCATCATCACAAAAACAGAGTATCTGGTGATTTGTCATATTGCTGTTTGTGGGAACTTGCTGTGTGCAAATTGACTGCAGTGGTTCCTACATGACAAAAGTTCAAATGTGCTCCATTGGTTGTAAAGTGCTTTGAAGTGTCTGGTAATTGTGATAAGTGCTATATAAATGCAAGCATTTCTTTATCATCAAAAAGATATTTTTATTTATTACCAGGAGGAATTATCAGAGAGGAATACCAAGGGGCACAGAATACTGGGAGAGATAGAGAAGGGAATAGTGAGTTGTCATTTGGTAGTACAGAACTTGAATAATTCTGAAAGAGAGCCATGCTGTCAAAGCTTTTTGTCTTGCACTCATCAGGACAGATTTGCAAGAATACCAATGGTAAACAGAACAACAATTTATACTGCATGAGAAGAGAGTACTGATTGGTTGGCATGTGGACTCTGGTTGAAAGAGGTATTGTCATGGAGAATGCACCAGGGAGCAGCTTACTGCCAAGATTTTATTTAAATTCAAACCAGGCAGGTTGACTGATTGATCAAGTCATTTCCATGGGGAATGAACCAGGGAATAGCCGTCCACCAATATTTTATTTAGTTGAAAAAGGTGCAATGAGTAGACATGCTCTTTCTGTCTGTAAAGAACTGAGCCATGTGTGTGAATATGTGTAGCTTCTAGCATGTATAAGTGAGCCATACTGCGAACCTGACTGATAATTTTAAATTCATTTTCATTGTAATTCACAGCACAATCAGGGTTGTTTAGCAAGTGCTGTCCAATTGCAGAATCACATCTAATGTTAGATATTGTGTTTTGAGTTTTGCAAGCATGGGCTGGTTGGGTACGGTCAGTACTTAACTTGTTGCTAACCTTTGAAATGGAGCAGTCAAATGAGCTCCCTTTCCTTGATGAGCTAGTTCAGGTAGCTGTCAATGGTTTCTCTAACTACTATCTACCGCAAGCCCACCTTCACTGGTCAATATACACGATGGGTTTCCTACAACTCTACGCGCTATATGATTGACCTTATCAGCAACCTAGTAAATAGGGCCCGAGCCATTTGCACACCATGCATGCTTGATGCTGAAATAGGGCACATCAAAGACATCCTGCAGGATAATGGCTACCCTGATCAGGTCATTTCTCACAAACTCATGAAAGGGTCTAAGGCTGCCACTTACGGTCTTTCGGAAAAGTGCCTAGTCTCCCACAGATTGCCCTGGAAGAGTAAGGCATCTCAGAAATTGGAGCAACAGGTGAAGTTAGCTGTTTCATACTACTACTATGCAGTAGCAACACCAGTGGTATTCACCACTAACAGGATGCTGCGTCAAACCAAATGAACGTTCTGCCTGTCATACAAATGAGTAATGTGGTATATGAATTTCAGTGCCAGTGTGATGCCAGGTATGTAGGCTGTATGTCCCAAAGATTGATGGATCGTGTCAAACAGCATGTCCCTTCGGCTGTTCACAACAGGCAAAGTACCGACTGTAACCAACCAGCAAAGGGTATTGATTCGGAGAGCATCACAATGCTGGAGAAAGAGGAGGTCTTAGAGGGGTCAAGGCATCTAGCTAAAGCTAAGGAACAAAAAAAGGTGCAATTACATTGCTCAATGTAGTCTATAGGCCACCCATTAGAGGCAAGGGCGTAGAGGAACAAATTTGCAAGGAAATTACAGAGACACTAAAGCGACGCGAGGGAAGGAAAACGTTTTCACACAGCGAGTGGTTAGGGTCTGGAATGCATGGCCTGAGAGTGTGGTGGAGGCAGGTTCAATCGAAGCATTCAAAAGGGAATTGGGCTGTTGTCTGAAAGGGGAGAATGTGCAGGGTTACGGGGAGAAGGCGGGGAGTATGGTACTGGGTGTATTGCTCATTCAGAGAACCAGCGCAGACACAGTGGGCCAAATGGCCTCCTTCTGCACTCTAAGAAGTCTGTGATTCTGCAAATGTTTTAAACAGTGATAAACATAGGCTAGCATTCAAAATTGGAATTGTCAAAACGACGTTGCTTTATTGCCAGAAAGGAGTTAAACTTGTTAATGTAACCTTCGGCAGTCTCAATGTGCTGCAGCTAATCAGCAGCTGTTTAATTGACCTAAGACATAAAGGCCCAGATTATCATTTACAACTACAGTGATCATATGGAGCTCATTATTCATTATCAAGCCTATTAACATATGGCCTCTGTGTGGGAGGTTACAGGATCATTATGCGCCATAGTACAGTATCAAAGGATGTAGCTTCGCAGCAAATTGGCATAAAAAGCAGAGCCTGCAGGGCTTAGAAAGTGCAGCTCAAGGAATGGAGATGCAGGAAGCTGACCCAGTCTAACAGTGTGGCCAGACATCTAGAGGAAATATCTGTTTTTCTTTAGTTTCCATGAGTTAAGCATTTGTGGAAATTGGCCTGGATAGAGGGGATAATAACATGGGGGCTCCTAACCATGATCCCCATTCCCTTTCATTCAGTTTGGGCAGCCTCAGGTTTCCTACACCTTGACGAATACATTTCAAGTGCTGTATTTTGAACCCTTGGAGGTCAGGGTTACAATTTTCTCGTTGTTAAGGAATATTAATCAAATCAGGACTGTGGATGGAGCATGAACTCTTTGGGACCATGTTGCACCGTTGGAGACTATCGGCTTCAGGACCTGGCCAGTGCGGTGAAAGTTTACAGTCAAACCCGGGGAACGGAAGAATCATTCTCGGTTCACACGTCAACACTAGGGTTGCCAACCCTCCAGGATTGCCCCGGAGTCTCTGGAATTAAAAATTGACCGCCGGAACAGTGCTGCAAGTAGGATGTGGGAGAAAAATCATAGGAGGCATTAAATGTTTTCTTCACTTTCTTTGAATGCATTCAATTAGTCCTGATAAAAATATTGTAGGAGGCAATAAAAGGCTACTTAACTGGGTTGAACTTCAATCTCAACACATGCAGCTGCCACAGTGCTGACTGTCATACAGGGCACTCCCTGGTGTGCACTAGAGTGAAGATACAACCCTTGAAGTTTTTTCATTCAAAACAAAAGTGCTGTCCTCGTATCAACGTCAGCCACACTGTCTACCCAGGTAAAAACCAACAGCTCTGCAACTCGGTTGAACAGGAGCTCTCCGGCATTTCCACGCAGAGCGCAGATGTGAAACAGAACATACTTCAAGACACCATCTACAATGCCACACGCTCAGTATATGGGAATCAAGAACGGAAAAATGCTGACTAGTTTGAGGCTAACATCACTGTTGGGGAACCTGTCACCGGAGCCAAGCAGACTGCTCTCATTAATGATACAAGAGACCCCGAGTGAGAAGGCTCTGAGTACACAAAGAGCCTCTCAACATAAAGCCCAACAGACTGCTAGGCAGTGCAGTAATGACTACTGGTTACAACCCTCCCAGAACATCCAGATGTCCTTTCACATAGGGAATGTCAGAGGTGTTGTTGTATACCCTCAGGGGACATCAGCGTGACATCGCTAGAAGGGAAATGTGTCATGTGATCCAGTCTTAGTTCCACTTTTGCTTTGATCAGAGTGCACAGAAACAGCACTGATGTCTTTAAGCTTTATACCTACATATAACTGCTCTCATGTGTCTAGTCTTAATAAGTGAACCCACAAGATGTTTGCCAAATCCCTTATGAGTGATTGGTGCCTTTATATCAGTATAATAAAAGGACAAGGGGCATACATGAAGGGCTCAAAAAAGCAACAGGTCCATCGGCAAAGAAAATGGTTCCACTGAAAGTGAAGGCAGGGGAGGTCATCACCGACTGCAATAAACAGTTGGAGAGACGGGAGGAACACTACCTTGAGTTGTACTCTAGGGAGAACATGGTTACCGAGGAAGCTCTAGACACCATAGAGAGCCTGACTGTCACAGCAGAGCTAGATATCGAACCCACGGTGGAGGAGCTTAGCAAAGCTATTGGCTCACATGCCATGGGGAAAGCTCAGATGCTGCTGCTATAACATCCGAACTCATCAAGCACAGCAAACTGGCACTTCTGCAGTGTCTGCCTAAACTTCTCCGTCTCTGCTGGAGGCTGTGGGGGGGGTACGGTGGGAGGGTGGTGGGGGCAATGCCCAGGATATGCCCAGGATATGCATGATGCAGATACCACAGAGAGGCGGCCATATGAAATTTGAGTGGATTAGCAGTCAAGCCCCTTGGGCAGGTAGAAGGCTTGTCCCACCACTAACCCGCCAATCAAAATGAAATCTAGCCCCATACATGGGCAAATCCCTGGAACAGGGTTTGAGCCTGTAACCTTCGGATTCAGTGATCACAGCACCAACACAGGGAAGCCAACGTGACACAGACGGACGCACAGCACACGGGAGTGACAAAGATGAATTAGTTCTTCACCAAACAAATACATCCAACATAACAGGAACAGAACTTGTATTGTCGGCTTGCTAGAAAGGGAAGAATTTGTCATTATTGAGTAGAATGCAAGTTATTAAATTTATTAAGAAGCGAATATTGGTTCCAGAAGTTGAAAGAAAAGATGAACTGTGGAACTGCACTACAAAAGACAACTGCTATGGACGTTCCAGGACTAAAATACTAATTGGGCATATCAAAAACAACAACAGCTTGTATTTATATAGCACCTTTAATGTAGGAAAATGTCCCAAGGTGCTTCACAGGAGAGATATCAAACAAAGTTTGACACCAAACAACGTCATGTGATATTCAGACAGGTGACCAAAAGCTTGGTCAAAGAGGTAGGGTTTAAGGAACAGCTTAAGAGGAATAACGAGAGGAGGGGAGGTTTAGGGAGGGAATTCCAGAGAGTAGGGTCCAGGCAGCTGAAGGCCATACTGGAGCAACTAAAATCAGGGATGCTCAAGTTAGAGGAGTGCCGATATCTCAAGGTATCATCACCCTGGATAAGAGACATTTATATTTGTACATTTATGAGGTATATTGAAGCCAGTGTTAATGTGACAGCTATTCCATCTGCCCCAGTGTAAGTGAAAGGCAGGTGAGCTCTTGGAGTTTGAAGACTGGATGTACCCAATGACAAAAAAGTGATCCAGACCAACTGCACTACACAGGGCAGAAATCTTTCCCATTAATCTTCAAAAGTTGGTCCCAAAATGTGAGCTATCATTCTAACTAACATAAGCAAGCATTGTTGTACAATGAGAATACAGTAAGAGGGTGTGTGGAGCACATTTTTGTGATTGGGCTAAATTTATTATATGCAATCTAAGTCGCAAGTGAATTTTTTAAAAAAAGACTTGCATTTCTCTTTTATGACTACTAGACAAACCAAAGCACTTTATAACCAATGAAGGACTTTTTCAAGTGTAGTCACTGTTTTAATGAAGGAAATAGAAATGAAGCAGCCAATGTGCACACAGCAAACTCCCACAAAGAAACGTGATAATGACTGGACAATCATTTTTTGTGATGTTGGCTGAGGGATAAATATCAGGTGGGGTACTGTTACTCAGAATAGAGCTCTGGGATATTTTACAGCCAGCCGAGAGAGCAGGCAGGACTGTGGCTTGCCATCTCATCCAGGGTGCCCTCCAGGGTGTGCCCCAGTATCTGGAGTAAGACTTGAACTCGCAGCCTTTGAACGCATGAGCAAGCATACTACCAACTGAGCCAATGCTGACACATTGTGAGTAGCAGTTTAATGATAAAGAATCAGCAGACTGCAATTTAGCTACTTGCTCAGAACTCACATCCAGCATCGTCATGACCTAAGGATATATGCAATATTTAAGCCAAGATTAGTAGTGGGGTCCTCCCAGTCTGTTCTCAGGACTTTAGTGGGTCAGCAAGAACCCTGTGAAATGATGTAAATGGCTGAAAACATAGACTAAGAGTACCCCTGAGGAATTTGAGGAGCGATGTGTTTTAATCTGCTTCATCATGTTCTTTCACCTCAATGCTTACTTATGTTGGAGATTTTACTGGAACTCATTCCTCTAAAGAATGGAAACTTGGCTCCACAGAAACAGTATTGCTTGTTCTAATTGGAACAAACTGGCTGATATGGTGCCCAGTAATTTTGATTTCTTCCTATGGAAGTGTTTATCTCTGAATCATTTTTTTGGCAAGGAGCAGCAGTGTGTGCTATCTACAAGGTGCACTGCAGTAACTTGCCAAGACTCATTCAACAGCACCTTCCAAACCCACCACCCCTACCACCTAGGAAGGCAGGAGGGCAAGAAGGATGTGGCTGTGGGAACGGGGTATATCACGATTATGTCACTGGTCTAGTAATCCCCCGACTTTGATTAATGATCTGGAGTCGGGAGTTCAAATCCAACCAAAGCAGATGGGGAATTTAAATTCAATTAAATAAATCTGGACTTTAAAAAAGCTAATATCAGTAATGCTGAGCGTTGGCTGGATTTTACGTCAGTGCTTGGGATCAGATGTGGGCCCTGACCACACACAGTATTGGGAATGGTTTTTTGCAGGATTGGCCAGTTAACGGTCAGAGGGAGTGTCTACCATCCAGTTTAGGACAACTAAGGGCCAATAGGAGGCCTTCCTGCATTGACCCTTCAGCAGATGAGGTGCCAATTCCGGCATAGTGAGAGGGTGTCCCAAGGTGGCCCACCCTCTAGAGACCAGGTAATAAAACTTAGATTAGTAGAAGCCACCGCCTCACGGCTGTGATTGTGGAGGGCCAGGTAAGCCCTACACTGGACATCCAGCCACCATAGCAGGGGCCTGATGGCCATGACGGGGGTTTTGGAGGGGGTTCCCTAGCAGGATGAGGTGCAGCTCCCCCTCCCCAGGAGGCCACCTCAATAAACTGGCCGCGATTCGGCCACACTGGGGATCCCGCCGGCTGACCGACAAATTCCGCTTGACGCGCGGCTTTAATGCTTTGCATTTCAACAGGGCTCCGGATTGGAACCATGCCAGCAAACTGGCACGTGGGCCAGCAGACGGGCCCACCCATCTCCGGTCCCACACCCATCATGCCACCAAACACCGGATTGCTGTAAAAACCCTTCTGGTTCAGTAATGCCCGTCAGGGAAGCAAATCTGCCGTCCTTACCCAGACTGGGCTACAGGTGACCCCAGGCCCACAGCAATGTGAATGGCTCTTAACTGCCCTCTGAAATGGTCTGACAAGCCACTCAGTTAAGGGCAATTAGGAATGAGCAATAAATGCTGGTCTTTCCAGCAACACCCACATCCCATGAATGAATTTGAAAAAATTGTGTATTACGGCTTTACAGTTATTATTTTCCCTCACTCATTGAGGGAAAATATAATACATTTCAGATGGATTCCCATTAATGAATAGAGATTCAGGGTGAATTGACTTCAGAAATGCACATATTTTTGAGACACGACACCTGGCAAATTGGACTGGATCTTGATATGCAATGTTAGCCATGTCCTTTCATGGTATGCAGTCCATATGGGCAGTTCCTTTCACTGGCTTCAGTGAAATGTGACCACAAACAATCAAATGGCATCATAGCCATTCGCATCTGTTTTGCAATTAAAGTCAACACCACACATTTAAAATTTGATTGAGTGGGGATTTATGTTTTTAACTCCGTAATAACAGAGACCTGTAATGACCAAAATGTAAATGGACACATTAAAAAGAAAATACAAGCACAGTGGGCTTTTCAAACTCTATACTCTGTTTCCATCCTTCGTCTATAGGTATTGTACTTCTGCTACAAGGTGGATAATGGTCTTTTTGTCCCGCACTTCACAGCACGTGTTTAAAACACGCGACAGTGGACTGGAAGCATCCAATTGGGTCATTCCCATAGGCACAGCTATTATTTTAAACTGAGACACCAAATTAATTGAAAACTTAAAATGAAGGCAGCTAAGAGTTTATTCACCAGGTTTGTGCCATTTCTAATCCAGGGTGACCTATTCTTGCCAAAGAGGCACAGAATGCCCTGCGCTATACGGGTGCTATTAGTTGGCACAGGCAACTGGAGACACAGGAGCAAAGATTTTCCTTTTTGATTTCCCCCCCCGCCCTGGTTATCACCTCTGCTCTCTTAGAGGCGATATTTAATGCTGGTGGTTGGTCATGTGGACAGCAACAAATCTCTGGTCAATCAGACAAGCAGACGTTCCTTTATGGGAGACTGACTTTGAAGAGAGCAATTGCACGCACATCGGGAAATGATGTAAAAAACACTGGCCGGAATCTTCTAGCACCCACCCTCCTCACCGGGTTCCCCCCATGGCGGGGCCGGCGAGAGCCATCGAAGTCTCCATTCACCTCGGCGGGACCACCAGTGTGAGGGACTTGAAAATTCCAGCCACTGATTCAGCCTCAGCTGGTGCCTTGCGTTCAGCTCTGGGTGCCACACTTTAGGAGGGATATGAAGGCACTGTAGAGAGTGGAAGAAAGATTCAGGGATGAGAAACTTCAGTCACATAAATAGATTGCTGAAGTTGGGACTGTTCTCCTTGAAGAAGAGGAGGTTGAGAGGAGATTTTGATAGAGGTGTTCAAAATCGTGAGGGGCCTAGACACGGTAGTTAGGGAGAAACTGTTCCCATTGGTGAAAGAATCGAGAATGAGAGGGCACCGATTTAAGGTGAATAGCAAAAGACGCAATGGCGACACAAGGAGAAAGCTTTTCACACAGCGAGTGGTTAAGATCTGGAATGCACTGCCCGAGAGTGCGGTGGAGGCAGATTCACTCAAGGGAATTGAATTATTAACTGGAAAGGAAGAATGTACAGGGCTATGGGAAAAGGCTTGGGAATGACACAAGGCACATTGCTCATTCAGAGAGCCAATGCAAACACAATGTGTGGGCCTCCTTCTGTGCTAGAATAATTCTGTGATTCTGGATGGGATTGAGTCTGGATTTACTCTGCACTTGACCTTACTCGCTGCTGAAGTCAAAGGAGGAAAGTGCAGGGTGGATGGTAAAATCAGCAATTCACCCCATCCCTCAGGACTCCATTTTGCTATTAGTATTTATATAGCGTCTTTCATGACTACCAGATGCTTCAAAGCACTTTACAGCCAATGAAGTACTCTTTGAACTGGAGTCATTGCTAAATGGGGAAATCCAGAGGAACCTGTTTTATTTTGTAGTTTTACAAGCCTGCTACAACAGATTCTAGAGTTTAATTCTAGATTTTAATGGTTATATCAGATTGCAGTGAAACTAGACAACTGTGCTACTGGAACATGAAAGTGGGATATTGGTAAACAGAGGAGCACTGCAAACTAATTCAGGGGGATTTAGCAGAATGGACAAAAATAATCCATAAGAAAATATAATTTAAAGAACTAAGGGTGAGGTAATACATTTTGGAAGCCACAATTAAAGGACTTATGCATCAAATTCAGCTCCTAAGTTTCAGAGTTTGGAATACAGATACAGTTATATTCATACCCGATATCTAAATATTACAACCAAATAATGCAATTCAAGATGTTGTTGATCACAAGAAGCTCCCAGTTCAATTATTGCTCTACGCAGAGTCAGCTAAACTCAGCCAGTATTGTGACAGGGGCAATGAAATTCCATTACACTGTATTCATAAATTTTGTTAAAGTAAATTATACAAATTTCAAATTTGGCATTATATACAGTGCGACACAGTTCAGTTTCTTTCAATGCACTATGATGCAGTCTAAAGTTCCTCACTATACACACAATTACAGGTTAGATTTCCCCTTTACACTTCCTGTCAAACATTCCCTGTGCATACAGCCCAAGGGGTTTTACATGGTTTCCAGCCCTCTGGTGTACTATGACAGGGGGGGGGGGCCTTAGACTTTGGCCTTTCCCCATTGAGCCTCTGGCCGCTGCCCCAAGATTTAGACCGTCCCTCAGCACATAGTCCTGGGCCTCGGAATGTGCCAGACTGCAACACTCGGTCGTGGACAGCTCTTTGCCCAGGAAAGCCAAAAAAGTTTTAGGCAGGCCACAAAGTGCCTTTCATTGAGTTGATGGTCCTCCAGCAGAGGTTCCTCTGGAAGGTCTAAAGCCACACTGTGGGCAGAATCATCCCAGGTTTGCGCTAAGTCCGGGGAAGAAGATGTTTTACCTGTCGGCTACAAAGGCGGGTTTTCACGCCATATTGTCCCATACCCGCCTCGTTAATTATGTGGCCACAGGAAACATGCCATCTTGCTGGCGGGAGGTCTCCAATTTGCCCGCCATTCTGGTACCTCGCTGCTTCCTCACGCAGGACGCCATATTTAAACTGCAGGCGCGTGCACACTTCTCAATGCTTACAGCCCAGGACAGCTCCGGTGAAAACATGGCCCCAAAAGCCAGGAAGAGTGCAGCCCCCCCGATTCAGTGACGCATCCTTGGGATACCTTCTGGACGCCGTGGAGGCTCACTGTGATGTCCTCTACCCCGACCCTGGTCACAGGAGGCCCATCAGTCTCACCACTCCGGCTTGGGAGGCGGTGGCAGTGGTGGTCAGTGCCAACGCTGCACACAAGAGGTTGGCCATCCAGTGCAGAAAGAGGATGAATGATCTCATCTGAGCTGCCAGGGTAAGGCAACCATCTCATCACTCTAAACTCACACACTCACAAGCACATCACACATACACTGGTGTCTCACTCAATGCCAGCTCAAGGGGCATCACCACTCGCTCTCTCACACACACCCGCATATCACCATCTGGCCTCATCTCCTCTGGAGGCTGCCTCCTCAGCCCTCACCCTCTTGAGGCCACTTGTACAAATCAACATGTGCCCCCCACACACACCCTGGGATACCCCCCTTCCCCAGTACAGCCCTCGCCCTGCAGCCTCTTCCCTTGCCTGAGGCCACTTCTCCCCCTTCCCCAAGCAAACTCTAGCCCAGCAGCTGTTGAAAAGTCACTCCACCTTATGGCTGGTCTGGTAGGTAGACACCTGCCAGTGAGCCCTCCAAAACTGATGTGGTGCTGTCTGCTAAGCCTGGCGCTGATGACTGCGAGTGCTGCCTGAAGCAAAGTAGGCAAACAGACCTCAATGTCACGGGCAAAGTGCAGCTCACCAGTGAATGCCGCTTATGTACAGCTGTGAAACACGTCCAGATGATCCAGTGTGGGGGGATGATTCCGGTGAGCAGGGCTTATAATCAGATGATAAAGTATTGAAATTAGGTTCCTGACCTGTGGTGGTGGGAAACCCGGCCTGTCATTGACGGGTGGAGCGGACGATCGCAAACTGGTTTCACGATGGCGTGAAACTGATTTTTGGCCATCTCGCCATATTGCTCCTCCATCCTCCGCCTGCCTACCCGCCACCAATGGGGCCAGAAAACTGCGGCCTGAGTCTCTGGGAGGATTTCCTCACCCTCAGGAAGTAGGCGATTCAGGAGACTGTGTGACAACATTTTCCCCTGCTATGGAGAGAAACGCCTTTGTTGGTCTTTGTTGCCGGACAAATCCAAGAAAAATGTCAAGAGCAGAACTTTTCATCGCATTCATCAACCTGACCAAAGCATTTGAGTCAGTAAATCACGAGGCTCTGTGGATTGTGCTTCAAAGATTTGGATGTCCAAGAAACTTCATCACAATCCTGTAACTGCTTCACGATGATACGACTGCAACTGTCTTTTTATTTATTTGTTCTTGGGATGTGGGCGTCGCTGGCTAGGACAGCATTTATTGCTCATCCCCAATTGCGCTTGCTTAGTGGGCAGTAAAGAGTCAACCACATTGCTGTGGGTCTGGAGTCACATGTAGGCCAGACCGGGTAAGGACAGCAGATTTCCTTCCCTAAAGGGGATTCATAAACCAGATGGGTTTTTATGACAGTTGACACTGGTTTCATGGTCATCTTTAGACTTTAAATTCCAGATTTTTTAAATTGAATTCAAATTCCATTATTTTCCCTGATGGGATTCAAACCCGGGTCCCTCAGAGCATTACCCTGGGTCTCTGCACTACCAATCCAATTACAATACCATTACAATACCACTACAATACCATTACAATACCACTGCAATACCAGTATAATTCCATTACAATACCACTACAATACCATTACAATAATACTGCAATACCACTACAATACCATTACGATACCACTGCAATGCCACTACAATACCATTATAAATACCACTGCAATACCACTACAATACCATTACAATACCACTACAATACCACTACAATACAATTTCAATACCACTGCAATATGACTACAATACCATTACAATACCACTACAATACCACTACAATACCATTACAATACCACTGCAATACCGCTACAATACCAGTACAATACCACAATACCGCTACAATACCGCTACAATACCATTACAATACCACTGCAATACCACTACAATACAGCTACAATACCACTACAATATCGCTACAATACCGCTACAATACCGCTACAATACCACTACAACACCATTACAATACCACTACAATACCACTACAATACCAGTATAATACCATTACAATACCACTACAATACCACTACAATGCCATTACAATAATACTGCAATACCACTACAATACCATTACAATACCACTGCAATCCCACTACAATACCATTACAAATACCACTGCAATACCACTACAATACCATTACAATACCATTACAATACCACTGCAATACCATTACGATACCATTACAATACCACTACAATACCATTACAATACCATTACAATACCACTACAATACCATTACAAATACCACTGCAATACCACTAGAATACCATTACAATACCACTACAATACCACTACAACACCATTACAATACCACTACAATACCACTACAATACCATTATAATACCACTGCAATACCACTATGATACCATTACAATACCACTGCAATACCAGTATAATACCATTACAATACCACTACAATACCACTACAATACCATTACAATAATACTGCAATACCACTACAATACCATTACAATATCACTGCAATGCCACTACAATACCATTACAAATACCACTGCAATACCACTACAATACCATTACAATACCACTACAATACCATTACAATACCACTGCAATACCACTACAACACCACTACAATACCATTACAATACCACTGCAATACCATTACGACACCATTACAATACCACTACAATACCATTACAATACCATTACAATACCACTACAATACCATTACAAATACCACTGCAATACCACTAGAATACTATTACAATACCACTACAATACCACTACAATACCATTTCAATACCACTGCAATACGCCTACAATACCATTACAATACCACTACAACACCATTACAATACCACTGCAATACCACTACAATACAGCTATAATACCACTACAATACCATTACAATACCACTGCAATGCCACTACAATACCATTACAAATACCACTGCAATACCACTACAATACCATTACAATACCACTACAATACCACTACAATACCATTACAATACCACTGCAATACCGCTACAATACCAGTACAATACCACTACAATACCGCTACAATACCACTACAATACCATTACAATACCACTGCAATACCACTACAATACAGCTACAATACCACTACAATACCGCTACAATAACACTACAATACAGCTACAATACCACTACAATACCGCTACAATATCGCTACAATACCACTACAATACCACTACAATACCACTACAACACCATTACAATACCACTACAATACCACTATGATACCATTACAATACCACTGCAATACCAGTATAATACCATTACAATACCACTACAATACCACTACAATACCACTACAATACCATTACAATAATACTGCAATACCACTACAATACCATTACAATACCACTGCAAAGCCACTACAATATCATTACAAATACTACTGCAATACCAGTATAATACCATTACAATACCACTACAATACCATTACAATACCATTACAATACCACTGCAATACCACTACAACACCACTACAATACCATTACAATACCACTGCAATACCACTACGATACCATTACAATACCACTACAATACCATTACAATACCATTACAATACCACTACAATACCATTACAAATACCACTGCAATACCACTAGAATACCATTACAATACCACTACAATACCACTACAATACCATTTCAATACCACTGCAATACGACTACAATACCATTACAATACCACTACAATACCACTACAATACCACTACAGTACCATTATAATATCACTGCAATACCACTACGATACCATTTCAATACCACTGCAATACGACTACAATACCATTACAATACCATTACAATACAACTACAATACCACTACAATACCATTACAATAATACTGCAATACCACTACAATACCATTACAATACCACTGCAATGCCACTACAATATCATTACAAATACCACTGCAATACCAGTATAATACCATTACAATACCACTACAATACCATTACAATACCACTGCAATACCACTACAACACCACTACAATACCATTACAATACCACTGCAATACCACTACGATACCACTGCAATACCACTACAACACCATTACAATACCATTACAATACCATTACAATACCATTACAAATACCACTGCAATACCACTAGAATACCATTACAATACCACTACAATACCACTACAATACCACTGCAATACCACTACAATACCATTACAATACCACTACAATACCACTACAATACCATTTCAATACCACTGCAATACGACTACAATACCATTACAATACCACTACAATACCACTACAATACCATTACAATAATACTGCAATACCACTACAATACCATTACAATACCACTGCAATGCCACTACAATATCATTACAAATACCACTGCAATACCAGTATAATACCATTACAATACCACTACAATATCATTACAATACCACTGCAATACCACTACAACACCACTACAATACCATTACAATACCACTACAATACCATTACAATACCATTACAATACCACTACAATACCATTACAAATACCACTGCAATACCACTAGAATACCATTACAATACCACTACAATACCACTACAATACCATTTCAATACCACTGCAATACGACTACAATACCATTACAATACCACTGCAATACCACTACAACACCACTACAATACCATTACAATACCACTGCAATACCACTATGACACCATTACAATACCACTACAATACCATTACAATACCACTGCAATGCCACTACAATACCATTACAAATACGACTACAATACCATTACAATACCACTACAATACCATTACAATACCACTGCAATACCGCTACAATACCAGTATAATACCACTACAATACCGCTACAATACCACTACAATACCATTGCAATACCACTACAATACAGT
Source organism: Cetorhinus maximus (assembly GCF_964194155.1). NCBI lineage: Eukaryota > Metazoa > Chordata > Chondrichthyes > Lamniformes > Cetorhinidae > Cetorhinus > Cetorhinus maximus. The sequence goes on from NC_135882.1 coordinate 5,739,876, forward strand.
TACAATACCACTACAATACCGCCACAATACCACTACAATACCGCTACAATAACACTACAATACAGCTACAATACCACTACAATACCGCTACAATATCGCTACAATACCGCTACAATACCGCTACAATACCACTACAACACCATTACAATACCACTACAATACCACTACAATACCACTACAATACCATTACAATAATACTGCAATACCACTACAATACCATTACAATACCACTGCAATGCCACTACAATATCATTACAAATACCACTGCAATACCAGTATAATACCATTACAATACCACTACAATAACATTACAATACCACTGCAATACCACTACAATACCATTACAATACCACTGCAATACCACTACGATACCATTACAATACCACTACAATACCATTACAATACCATTACAATACCACTACAATACCATTACAAATACCACTGCAATACCACTAGAATACCATTACAACACCACTACAATACTGCTACAATACCACTACAATACCACTACAATACCACTACAATACCACTACAATACCACTACAATACCGCTACAATACCGCTACAATACCACTACAACACCATTACAATACCACTACAATACCACTACAATACCACTACAATACCATTACAATAATACTGCAATACCACTACAATACCATTACAATACCACTGCAATGCCACTACAATATCATTACAAATACCACTGCAATACCAGTATAATACCATTACAATACCACTACAATAACATTACAATACCACTGCAATACCACTACAATACCATTACAATACCACTGCAATACCACTACGATACCATTACAATACCACTACAATACCATTACAATACCATTACAATACCACTACAATACCATTACAAATACCACTGCAATACCACTAGAATACCATTACAACACCACTACAATACTGCTACAATACCACTACAATACCACTACAATACCACTACAATACCACTACAATACCGCTACAATACCACTGCAATACCGCTACAATACTGCTACAATACCGCTGCAATACCACTACGCCACTGCCTCCCTCGTGTTTTGAGTGGGAGATCTGAAACAGAAGCCTTCAAGATCTGGACCGGTGTAAAGCAAGGCTGAGTGATAGTCCCTTTACTATTTCCAACCTACCTGACAGTAGTTATTCACCTCATCAAAGATCGACTGCCCTCTGGTGTCAGTATTAAATACCGTGTAGATGGAAAACCCTTTAACCTCAGTCACCTCTGTGTCAAAACTAAACTGACCCCCATTGACATACATGGTCTACAGTCTACTGGTGACTGCAGTGCCATTGCCAAACCTGCACCAGATTTACAAACCACTCTCAATTTTCCCTACAAGAAACTTGACCTCTCCTTGAATGTTGCAAAAACAAAACCCATATATCAAACTTGGTCTGTCAAATATTCCACCTCCCATATATGTTGAAGGAGAGACTCTGGAATGTGTTGAGTGCTTCCCATACCTCAGCAGCCACCTCTGCCTAAAGGCCACCAGCGATGAGGAGATCCAACACCGGATCAGCTGTGTCGGCCCGGCCTTCTACAAACTATGGCAGCAGGGATTTGATAGCAAAGACAAAATTCCTACTGTACAGAGCAGCTGTCGCTGTGCATCCCTGGAAACAACCTGCAGAGCGCAGAGTCCCACATTGTGGGCTTGATCAACAGAAACAACGGCACCTGTTTCCAAACCTTCTTTGCAAAGGCCAATTCTGAAAGGAGGTGGGTTACAGTTTCTTCCCCACCATGGCTGCCTCGAGGGAAGCATGCGGAGGAGGTGAGACTCCAGGTCTGCGGGAAGGATTGAGCACCTCTTGGCCAAGGGCAGGGCTAAATCAGCCAGGATTTTTGATTCCGATTGTGATTTTACAGGTTTTTCTGGATTGGGAATGGAAAGATGCTGGGGAGTGTGGGCGAGCAACACCATTTAAACTTTATAAACAGCGGTTCATAGGTGAAGAAATACTAATAGGTTGGTGGTGGCTTGATAGCGTACCATGAGTGGTTTTGGACATCCTTTCATAGAAAGGTTATTAAAGTCACAAAGAGTGTAGAGGCTAGATCCAGAAGGGTGATATTAGAGTTGCAAAGTAATAGTTACCAGGAGACCCTTACGATACAGAGATTATTTCATAGGTAGCAAAGAAGCAGAGAGTTAATCATAAACTTGACAATTGCTGAAAAAATTGACAATGTGATTATTTGTATACCTGAGACAGAGGTACAACAAAGACAAATTTGGGATATCGACAGCATAGCTTGACTATAAATTGTAATCCCTTTGAAATTTGGCATTCTTGTGTTTGTCCTGGTGAGTGCGAGAGGAAAAGCTTTGACAGCATGTTTCTCTTCTTAGCAATATTCATTTCTCTATTACCAAGCGATGATCTTTCTTTTCCTTCAATGTTAATAACCAGGTCCCTAACAGCACTGTGGGTGTACCTACACCACATGGACTGCAGTGGTTCAAGAAGGCAGCTCACCACCACCTTCTCAAGGGGCAATTAGGGATGGGCAAAAAATGCTGGCCCAGCCAGTGACGCCCACAGCCTATAAATGAATTTTTAGAACTGTTCTATAACAGAACATGGAACTTATTTGAGAGTAATGACATGAAATGAGAAAGATGCTAAACCACAATGATAGTTTGTACAATCATTCAACATCAAAGATCCCACAGCGCTATCTTGGAGAAATGCAAAGGAGTTTCTCCCTGTTGTCTTGGCCAATATTTATCCCACAGTCAACGTCACCAGAACAGATCATCTGGTCGTGAGCACATTGCTGTTTTAAAGATAATAAGGCGTGCATTTCTCTAGCACCTTTCACAACCACTGAGCATTCCATAGTTCTTTACAGCCAATGATGTACTGTTTGAAGTGCAGTCACTGTTGTAATGTAGGAAATGCAGCAGCCAATTTACACACAGCAAGATCTCACCAACAGCAATGTGATAATGACCAGGAAACCTGTTTTTGTGATGTTGGTTGAGGGATAAATACTGGCCAGCTCTTCTTCAAAATAGTGCCATGGGATCTTTCACATCAGTCTGAGAGGACAGATGAGATCTTGATTTAATTTTCATCTGAAAGACAGGACCTCTGCCAGTGCAACACTCCCTCAGTCCTAGACTGGGAGTGTCAACCTTGAATGACATACTTAAATCTTGAACCCACAACCTTCTGACTCAGAGGCGAGAGTGCTAACAACTAAAAGGATCATGGAGTCATAGAGTGATTACGACATGAAAGGAGGACATTCAGTCCATTGAGTCCTTGCCAGCTCTCTGCAAGAGCAGCTGAGTAGTCCCACTGTCCCACCCTCTCCCTGCAGTCCTGAAATTTATTCTCTACAGGCGCTTATTCAACTTCCTCCTAAAAGTCTCAGTGGAACCTGCCTCCACCACACTCTTGGACAGTGCATTCTAGATCCTAATCACTTGCTGCTAAAAAATAATCTTTTTCTTCATGTCACTATTGCTTCTTTTGCCAATTACCTTAAATCTGTGCCCTCTGGTTCTCGAACCTTCCATCAATGGGAACAGATTCTCTCTGTCCCCCTCATGATTTTGAACATCTCTATCAAATCTCCTCTCAACCTTCCTTTCTCTAAGGAGTACCGCCCCAGCTTCTCCAATCTATGTAACTGAAGTTCCTCATCCCTGGAACCATTCTCATAAATCTTTCCTGCACCCTCTGTAAAGTGCAGTGCCCAAAATTGGAGACAATACTCCAGTTGGGGCCAAACCAATGGTTTATGAAGGTCCATCATAATTTCCTTTCGGTTTTACTTTATGCCTCTATTTATAAAGTCCAGGATACCGTACTCTTTTTTTAAACCATTTTCTTAACCTGCCCGGCCACTTATAATGATTTGTGTACATAAACCCCAAGATCCTCTCTGTTCCTCCACCCCCCTGACACTGTGGGATCTTGCTGTGCGCACATTGGTTGCCGCATTTCCTACAATGGCCACGCTTTAAAATTGCTCCTTTGGTTCTATCTTCTCTCTTTCTCTCTCTCTCTCCCTATAGATAAACCCCACCACCTTAATGAGGCTTTTACAGCAATTACCCATGCGGTAATAAAATCTAAAATGTCGCCAGTAATTTTTAAAAGGTGTGTTCCATACTGTGTGAAATGAAGCAACCCTGTACTCATTATACCGCTGCAGAAACCTCAGCGGACGAAATTGGCTGGCCAAGGAGTGCGAGAAAGAAATGAATTCATGTTTCATCAGACGTTTTCTGCAGCTTGACATTTCCTCACTGCCAGGAATCTCAGCACCTTCGAGACTCGTACATTATCAGAGCACATTTATCTGCACTTACACATGTATCCTCGAATCCCATTACTAAGCAAATATTAATCCACCTCATTCATTGAAATAGTTTATGAATACAACAACAACTTGCGGCGAATATAGGAAGACACCCCCAAGATGTTTCACTAGGGGACAATAAGGCCATCTTGGGAGGAGAACGTTGGCGAAGGCTTTTCTCCTTCGCAGTGGCTTTCAGCCTTTGCTCAGCTTACTGCTGCACAACAGGGTTCAGAGGAAAATCGAGGCCTAGTTGTGGAGGCTTACATGTGAAGGATGGTAAGCTGACAGCATGAGACAGCACCATCAGGATGGGGGAGCCTTTGATAGGGTAGAAACTATTTCCTCTGGTATAGGGGTCCAGAACAAGGGCCTTAAAATTAGGGCCAGGCCATTCAGGGCTGTTGGCCTGGAAGCATAAAGGGGAGAGGAAATCTGGAACTCTCTCCCCCATCAAAACAATTGTTGACGCTGAGGGCTCAATTGATCATTTCGAAAGGGAAATTGGTGGGTTTTTTTGTTGGTCAAAATTTGTAGGCCTATATTGCAACAGAACTTCTTCAAATCTAGGATTTCTAGTCATTCCTTCACCAAAGGCACTCTGGAAATGATAAGCCATATCAATGAGAGGGACAAATTTGTTGGATTGTCATAAAAACTCACCAGCTCACTAATGTCTTGCAGTGAAGGAAATCTGCTGGGCTTATATGGCCTGGCCTGTAAGTGATTCCAATCTACTTTGACAAGAAGGATAGACAAGCAGAACATTATTTAAATGGAGAGAAATTGCAGGATGCTGCAGTACAGAGAAACCTGGGTGCGCATGAATCACAAAGAGTCATGTGTGTCCTACTCCTCCTCCAGGTACCATGCCCCTAAGAGGCCGTTGGTGACCATGCACTTTCCAATGGATTGGATTGGCCCATGATCACACATGGCAAAATACTGCAGTGATAAAAACAAAAAGCTAAAAGCTACTGCGGATGCTGGAAATCCAAAACAAAAACAGAATTTCCTGGAAAAACTCAGCAGGTCTGGCAGCATCGGTGGAGAAGAAATCAGTTGACGTTTCGAGTCCTCATGACCCTTCGGCAGAACTGAAGTATAGTTAGGAGAGAGGTGAAATATAAGCTGGTCTAAGGTGGGGGGCGGGGGGGAGAGAAGTTGAGGGTGGGGTGGTTGTGGGGATAAGCAAGCAGTGATAGGAGAAGATAATCAAAGGATGTCACAGACAAAAGGATCAAAGAGGTGTTGAAGATGGTGATATTATCTAAGAGAATGTGCTAATTAAGAATGGAAGGCAGGATACTCAAGGTACAGCTCTAGTGGGGGTGGGGTGGAAAGACTAACAAAGTTTTAGTTTTAGATTTAAAAATAATGGAAATAGGTGGGAAAAGAAGAATCCATATAAATTATTGAAAAAAAAAGGGGGAGGGGGAAGAAACGGGGTGGGGATGGGGGGAGGGGGAGTTTAAGATCTAAAGTTGTTGAATTCAATATTCAGCCCGGAAGGCTGTAAAGTGCCTAGTCGGAAGATGAGGTGCTGTTCCTCCAGTTTGCGTTGGGCTTCACTGGAACAATGCAGCAAGCCAAGGACAGACATGTGGGCAAGAGAACAGGGTGGAGTGTTAAAATGGCAAGCGACAGGGAGGTTTGGGTCTTTCTTGCAGACAGACCGCAGGTGTTCTGCAAAGCAGTCGCCCAGTTTGCGTTTGGTCTCTCCAATGTAGAGGAGACCGCATTGGGAGCAACGAATGCAGTAGACTAAGTTAGAGGAAATGCAAGTGAAATGCTGCTTCACTGAAAGGAGTGTTTGGGCCCTTGGACGGTGAGGAGAGAGGAAGTGAAGGGGCAGGTGTTGCATCTTCTGCGTGGGCATGGGGAGGTGCCATAGGTGGGGGTTGAGGAGTAGGGGGTGATGGAGGAGTGGACCAGGGTGTCCTGGAGGGAACGATTCCTACGGAATGCCGTCAGGGGGGGTGAAGGGAAGATGTGTTTGGTGGTGGCATCATGCTGGAGTTGGCGGAAATGGCGGAGGATGATCCTTTGAATGCGGAGGCTGGTGGGGTGATAAGTGAGGACAAGGGGGACCCTATCATGTTTCTGGGAAGGAGGAGAAGGCGTGAGGGTGGATGCGCGGGATATGGGCCGGACACGGTTGAGGGCCCTGTCAACGACCATGGGTGGAAAACCTCGGTTGAGGAAGAAGGAGGACATGTCAGAGGAGCTGTTTTTGAAGGTAGCGTCATCAGAACAGATGCGACGGAGGCGAAGGAACTGAGAGAATGGGATGGAGTCCTTACAGGAAGCGGGGTGTGAGGAGCTGTAGTTGAGGTAGCTGTGGGAGTCGGTAGGCTTGTAATGGATATTGGTGGACAGTCTATCACCAGAACTTGAGACAGAGAGGTCAAGGAAGGGAAGAGAAGTGTCAGAGATGGACCATGTGAAAATGATGGAGGGGTGGAGATTGGAAGCAAAATTAATAAATGTTTCCAGGTCCCGACGAGAGCATGAAGCAGCACTGAAGTAATCATCGATGTACCGGAGAAAGAGTTGTCGGGGGGGGCCGGAGTAGGACTGGAACAAGGAATGTTCCACATACCCCATAAAGAGACAGGCATAGCTGGGGCCCATGCGGGTACCCATAGCCACACCTTTTATTTGGAGGAAGTGAGAGGAGTTAAAGGAGAAATTGTTCAGTGTGAGAACAAGTTCAGCCAGACGGAGGAGAGTAGTGGTGGATGGGGATTGTTCGGGCCTCTGTTCAAGAAAGAAGCTAAGGGCCCTCAGACCATCCTGGTGGGGGATGGAGGTGTAGAGGGATTGAACATCCATGGTGAAGAGGAAGCGGTTGGGGCCAGGGAACTGGAAATTGTTGATGTGACCTAAGGTGTCAGAGGAATCACGGATATAGGTGGGAAGGGACTGGACAAGGGGAGAGAGGAGGGAGTCAAGATGATGAGAAATGAGTTCCGTGGGGCAGGAACAGGCTGGTTTGCCATTGCCTCCAGCAGAAACCCTCCTGCTGTCAGGCATATTAGAAAGATTTACAGGCTGATAATCAACCTGTTTGGCTAGCTAGGAAAGCAACTTCTGTGGCCATCAAGGCCTGAAGTGGGACTTGAACCCAGAGCATCTGGCCCAGAAGTAGGGACACTACCACTGTGCCACAAGACCAGCATGCAGGAACAGTAAGTAATTAAGAAGGCTAATAGAATGCTGGCCTTTATGGCAAGGGAGGTGGAGTGTTGAGTAGTGAAGTCGAATGGTTATATATATCATGAACTTTGATAACCTCAGTGTAGACTCAGGGGCAGGATGGGATACTTGACACCCTGGAACTGTTCACAGCCTGTGCAAACACAAAGGGGATAAAGGAAATTCAATTCCAGACAGGGTGGGGAGGTCATGTATTGTCTACCTCACTGGCCAGGTCAAAGGAACCCACCAGGTGGTGAGTGTATCAGAATGAGTAGCCATTAGAGGCAAAAACAAAAAGCTAAAAGCTACTGCGGATGCTCGAAATCCAAAACAAAAACAGAATTACCTGGAAAAACTCAGCAGGTCTGGCAGCATCGGTGGAGAAGAAATCAGTTAACGTTTCGAGCCTTCATGGCCCTTCGGCAGAACTTAAACAGCCATTAGAGGCTGTTTAACGAGAGCTTGTAGCCATTAGTACTTGTTTAGTAAGATTCTGTAGCTATCAGCAACTGTTAACAAAGTCTAGTAATAATGTCTGGAAACAAGAATTATAAAAGGTGCTGTACCACTGTGAAATTTTGAGAAGCTTCTCCTTGCCTGACAAGGAGAGTTTCTCCCAGGCATGCTTGAATAAAGATTTTTACTTAATTGGATCTCCAGAGTGGCTTTCTTCCACAACAGTTGCATTGAAGTTGCCATTGTATTATGTGAAGAGTGGGGAGGGTTCTTATTTTGGGCAATATTCTTCATTTAATCAACAACAGCAAGAAGAAAATCAGGTGGCCATTCATCCATTTATCTTCTGTTTGTGAGATCTTGCTATGTAAAAACTGGCTGCCAAATTTGCCGACCGTATCGACAGAGGTTAATCGACCATGAAGCTTTTTGCAGGGCCCTGAGAGTAAAACATAGGCACCAGATAAATTCCAGTTCTTTTCATTGGTCTCTACGTTAATCATTTTCCACAAGAAATAATTTAGAAATGGTCCTATAGTTAATCATGGAAGACATCGTGAACATATGTGAGATGAAAGCCTTGACATTACCATTTGCAATATTAGCAGGCAATCATTTCACATGGAATTCCTCAGCCTGCTATTCTTGCAGACACTAATCTTTTATTTATAATGAACAAGCATGTTGACTAGAGGAGGGCTTGTGGCACAGTAGGTAGCGTCCATGCCTCTAAGCCAGAAGCTCTGGGTTTGAACCCCAATCCCCAACTTCCCAAGGAAGTTCATAACATGGCCAAACATGTTGAGTATCAACATGTAGATCTTCCCAACACAGACCAATGTCTTACAGGCAGTAAGAGTGGGAGAGATTCCTGGTCAGTGATGTGATGGAAAGGAAATTAGAGCCTCTACCATCTCTATCTGTGACACAGGACTATGACAACAAGAATGGTTCCAGGGATGAGAAACTTCAGCTATGTGGATAGACTGGAGAGGAGGAGATTTGATGGAGATGTTCAAAAGCATGATGGGGCTGGACAGAGTAGATAGGGAGAAGCTGTTTCCACTTGTGAAAAGAACAAGAGGGCACCGATTTAAAGTGATTTGCAAAAGAAGCAAGTGTGACGTGAGGGGAAAGAACGTTTTCACACAATAAGTGGTTCAGGTCTGGAATGCACAGCCTGGGGGTGTGGTGGAGGTAGGTTCAATTGGGGCAATAGATGAGTTTTTGAATAGAAACAATGTGCAGGGGTACGGGGAAAAGGCAGGGAAATGGAACTTGTTCATAATACTCATTTTGGAGAGCCAGTGTAGACACGATGGGCCGAATGGCCTCCTTCTGTGCCGTTAAAATCCTGTGATTCTATGGACATGGGTTCCCCTTGGGGGAGCGTGGAGGTGGTGGGGGTGAATGGCTGATTGGATGGCTGCTGAGATTCAGACTGGGGTTCAATCCCTGTTCTGGCTGGGGTGGATTTGGGACCAGCCTCCTTGCCCTACCTGTGGCAGAGGTTGTGTTGTTGGGGCTGGACCTGCCTTTGCTCGGAGAACAGAAGAACATGTCCAGTGACACACAAATGCGTTAAATGTTCAAGCGATAATATTGCAAGTGGCAATCTCGAGGTTCCAACTCAAAATGCTGCACAGCACAATATAGCGGAGTTGATCTTGAGGAGAAATGGAAAATGGGCCATTGACTCATTATCATCTCAAAACCAAAAGCAAAATCTACCCCAGCAAAGTGTTAACTTCTGAGGCATCAATGACCAAGTTTCGTTTCAGATTTAGTTGTATTTCTGAAACATTTCAACATCCAAAGTTAAAAATGAGTTACTAAGCGATACTGACAAAAATGGAAGCTATCCCAAATAATAACAGCAAGTTTCATTTTCATTTACATTTCTTTTAATTGCCCTTTGAAAATTCTAGTCCACAGTTTTAACAGAGATACACTGACGATTTAGAATAGTTTTGATTTCTCTACTTCCATTGAAATCCATTTTCCATTTATTCCACCTCCTCTATTTCATTAGACAAGTAACAAATTTGGTTTTCCTAGGAATAATCTAAATCGTTTCTGACTAGTATTTCAAAGAAGAATTGTGCTTAAATCCAACTTATCCGGGGCACAGTGGTCAAACCACAAGAATGTTCACTAATGAGTGGTTTCAATGGATACAAAATTATTTGCAATAAAAATATGTAACCGATTAAGCTTGCTCTGACACAATGGTGAAATCTCAGTACCGGTGGTGTCAGCATTGAGTTTGTACCAAAATGACAGCGGGTGATAAATCCAGTTGCAACAACTTGGAATCACCGGGTAGAATTTTGGGGTTGGCGGGCCTGGGAGGGATCAGGGGCGATTTCACACTGGCCCATTAACAGGCAGCCAGCGTGAAAGGCTCAGCGCTGCCGGGGTGGGGGCGGGAGGAGGGCCAGCGCTGAAGTCAGTTTGGGGAGCGCAGACGGAAAGCTCCCCGAAGGCAGAGAGCTGCCTGAGGGAGATGAAGAATTTAAAACCAGTAAAGACAGAATTTAAAACCCGGGGAATAAATGTCCACACATCAGAATGAGTCACCTGTGCGCGGACGTTATAAAAATTCTGCGCGTGGATTTTTTTATTTAATTATGGAAACCTCACGGATGAGGTTTCCTTAAAAGTGCAAAGGCCGCCCGGCCAATTCGCCCGCCCGCCCACCGTAAGGTCGGGCAGGCAGCAGACAGAAAATCCCTGTTAATTGATACTTTAACGGCCTTAATAGGCCTCTTAATTGTCGGCGGGCGTGCTGCTGACTCTCGCGCGCGCCCGCCAACCGAAATATCGCGAGAGTGCGCGATGACGCAGGATGCTTGCCCGACGTCATCACACGCTATTTCACGCTCGAGCATGTTGGGCGCCCACTCAGCATAAAATTCTGCCCACTACGTATGATGTTAGGATGCGATTCTGAAGAATTTTTTTAAGCCATTACTTTGCCCTCTGTTTAACAGAGGGGCTAAGTGTTTGTAAGCTAATATCACACATTTTGATGTTGAGGTTCACAGGCAAAACACATTATGGTAAATAGAGAAGTGTTTGTGTGTTACAGATCATTCAGACAGTCTGAGTTGCTGTGGTAACCCACACTTGTATATGCAAGTCGTACTCTGGAGCTATGGTTAGTGATGCTCCAGCTTTCTTTCCATCACATGGTTGACCAGGAATCTCTCCCGCTCTTACTGTCTACCATTGGCGTGTGTTGGAAGGATTTGCAGGTTAATGCTCAACCTGTTTACCCGCATGATGAAAGCACCTTCCACAGCCATCAAGTCCTGGAGTAGGACTTGAACCTGGAGCTTATGGCTTAGCAGCAGGGATGCATTGCACCACAAGAGCGCCACAGAGGAGCATCTGTAAATGTTATTTCTTGATTAAATTAGCTGGCATTATGATCAATGTTTTACCATCATGAAGCTCAAAACAGGCCATCCCTCTTCTTGACATGAAGCTCCATGTTAAATATGGTGGTCAGTCATGAGGAAAGTACAAACCTTTCGCAATAAAGCTCAAATAAAGGTCTGAAAACGTGAAAACGATGAGACCCTCTTGGCTCTGTTGCTCAGTTTTTTTTTCCCTCTGAGAGGAATGAGGCCATACAGATTGCAGAGTGATCGGTTCAAATCTTGGCTTGTGCTGACTTACGATCGGAGGATGATAATTGCGGTCCAGCTAACTGATGTTAGGGAGAAAGAAAAGAGCAGCTGGGGCTGCGCTGCTACTTTACACCAATCAGTGAACCCACCTAAAGGAAACAGGAGATGGCAGCATCCAGCAGCCCCTACAAAGGCCCTGAGCACAACAAATGCAACTGAATGTTGCAAATGGGGACCCTGGGAAGGTGTTAGCCTGTGGTGAGCATATGCGAAAGGCTTGATTACAGTTTTAGGCGACCACCGTGGATGCCAATACAGGAGACTTTCCCAGCATAGAGCATGGCGCTCTTCTGTCATGGAATGAGTGGGAGCCTACTGCCCGCCATATTGGATTCATATAGCACGATCCAATTATCTCGGCCTGAGGCATCAAGGTGAAGAAATGGCTGATAAGCAAAATTCGGTATTTAGTCAAGTTCACAAAGGGCCACCCATAGGCATCATTCTCCATTAGAGAGAGCCAGTTGGTTATATTATAGCTTAAGAAGCACCACTTCACCTGCGTGGAGGCAGGGCCTCCATGAGCTACCACAGCGGCAGGGGGACTGAACCTGCACCACTGGGGTGTCATACTTGAGCAAAATGGATATGTTACATTTAAATAACAGTTCATCATTGCTTGTCGTAAAAACCCATCTGGTTGACTAATGCCCTTTAAGGGTAGGAAATCTGCCGTCCTTACCTGGCCTGGCCCACATGTGACCCCAGACCCACAGCAATGTGGTTGACTCTTAACTGCCCTCTGAAATGGCTGAGCAAGCCACTCAGTTCAAGGACAATTAGGGATGGGCAACAAATGCTGGCCTTGCCAGTGATGCCCCCTTCTCATGAAAGAATAAAGAAAATTAAATTAAAATAACCAGGTCATCTGTTTTTTGCAATGTTAATTGAGGGATAAATATTGACCAGGAACCAAGTATTTACTCCACCGCTCACCTTTGAAATAATGCCATGGAATTTTTTACATCCACCTGAGGGAGCAGACAGGATCTCAGTTTAACATCTGACCGGAAAGACACCCCCTCCAACTGTGCAGCACTCCGTTGGTAGTGCACTAGAGAGTTAGCCCAAAGTTTTGCACACAAGCCTTGAAACGGGACTTGAACCCACATCCTTATTACTCAGGGACAGGAGTTGATACCAACTGGCCGCAGCTATGACTAGAAGAATAGGGGCCGCTTCCCTAACCACCAATGCCCCCGCCTACAACCCCACTCAAATACCACACCTCCAGAACGACCTGGGATTGTACCCAATGATCCAACTTGCACCCCAACAAAAATATGAATGTACCCAGACTTCTATCCCCAGCTCTTTCTGTTTGTTATATACAAATGGGAAAGATATTTCTTTGTGGCAGCAGCTCTGTGTTGGGTCAAAAGTGAAGGGAATCATTTACGTCTGAGATTTCCCAATATTACATACCAGCCTGTTAAAGACATTCCTAAACTAGATTTACAGTTTGATTAAATGACCTCGTTCTATGTTTCAAAATGATATCAGCAGCAGTTCAAGGAATTTCTTTGATTTCCCAATCAACTTCCTGAAGATTTTGCTCTAATTTCATGTCTGTCAATTCCATCCTTTTACCTTCAGTTTCTTTGCTGTCCAGTCATTTCTAGTCTGGCACTGGTGCTGCTTCAAACTTGCACTTGACACTAAACACACAACACAATTTCATTCAGATTTCTTTTACTGTTTCTTAGCTCAACCCTTGCAGACAGTCCCACACTCAATGAATTTTGGCAGTTGAATGATGCAATCAATCTGTGCAGTGGTTAGCAAACATTTGTGCAAAGTCCATTATGTATCTGTAATCTGGGGAGATGAAATGAGGGAAAATTCAGGGGGATTGTACATTAGTCTTTGAATTATAACCGTAAATGCATCCAAGCGGAAGTGCATTGTAATAACTCATTCATTCCCTGTGATAGCTCAACGAGATAACACCAGTGATGCAGAATGAAATCAGGGGGCAGCAGCAAACTTACATCAGTGAAGACAGGCATAGGAAATATTACTGTCATTATAAAAACAAAAAAAAAATGAGGGGACATGTAACCCATTTTTCAGGCAGATGATAGAGATAAAGTGGGAGTTTGCACATTCATTAAACTGAATTGGCTGCATGCTTTCAAAAGTCAGTTTTTGAAACTTATGTTGAATTTCTTACCTGGTGTTGGCTTAGAAACCAGGATGCAATAAAGATTAAGATGGTATCAGGAAGGAGCCCCATTGGTTAAGCTCTGGACGGTGTCCTCTTCCTTGTTAGGCAGCCCCTCGGAATCGAGGATGACTCGCCTCCAGTCTGGTTCGAGGGGTTCTGAGATGGCTGATAAATCCCATGTGCGATCCGCAGACTCTGCCACATGTGGGGCAGGTGGCGCTGGAAGGGTTGGGTAGATGGGTTGTTTGGGAGGTTTGTGCGCTCCCTCCGGTGCCCCGGCTTCACCTCTGCCCAGCTCCCAGAGAAGTCTCTTGATGTGCTCGGTATCTCCTCGGTTAAGTCTCCTCCATTTTGGGCGCTCAGAAGCCGGGGTCTCCCGTGAGTCGGCTGCGATGTTTGACCTCTTCAGGGATGCTTTGAGGACATCCCTAAAGCGTTTCCGCTGTCCCTCCTCGGAACCTCTGGTCGTGACCGTGTTTCAAGTAGAGCAGCAGCTTCAGGAATCTGGTGTCAGGCACACAAACGGCATCTCCCTCCCTGCGGAGCTGGTTCTGAGTGATTAGCGCCTCGAGTTGCTGGGTATGTTGGTTTGGGAGAGGACACTGCTGTGCTGTAGGCGTGGGCAATGAATGCTGACCTTGCCAGTGACACCCATGTCCTGAGAATGAATTGAATGGGAACATCAGCAGGTGTAATCGGTGGAGTGGGACTTGAACTCTCAACCTTCTGTCTTAGAGATAAGAGGGCCACCCAATAAAGCACGGCTGGCATTCAGAAAGCCTCTTGATGCTTTTTTGAAAATAGTTCACCGCCCATACTGACAGGAATCACTTGTAGGCATTTGAAATTATTCAACAAGGAATAAGTCTGCGTACCATTCAAAAGCTGAAGCGGTGTCTTGTGTCTGCATCAGCGTCATACACGATACATGGAGATTGCACAAAGCCCATTCGACATAAGAATGTTAGAAATAGGAGCTGGAGTAGGACATCAGCCCCCTCGAGCCTGCTCCATCATTCAGATAAGACCATGGCTGATCTTCTACTGCAACTTCACCTTACTACACTTTCCCCATCTCCCTTAATTCCCTTAACGTCCAAGGATCTATCAATCTCGTCCTTGAATATGTCCAATGTCTGGCAGCCCTCTGGGATTGAGAATTCCAAAGATTCACAACCTTTTAAGTGAAGAAATTTCTCCTCATCTCAGTCCCTAAATTTGACCCTTTACCCTGAGACTGTGAGCATTCGTTCTAAACTCTCCAGCGGAGGGGTGACAGCCTCTCAGTATCCAACCTGTCAAGCCCGCTAAGAGTTTTATATGTTTCAACAAGAACCCTTCTCATTCTCCTAAGCTCCAGTGAATATAGGCCCATTCTACTCCATGTACAACAACAACACCTTATATTTTATAGCACCATTAATGTAATAAAATGTGCCAAGGCACTTCACAAGAGCACTATAAGACAATAAATGGCACCAAGCCAGTTAAAGGGATATTAGGACAGATGACCAAAACTTGGTCAAAGGGGCAGGTTTTAGGGAATGTCTTAAAGGAGGAGAAAGAGGTAGAGAGGTGGAGAGGTGTAGGGAGGGAATTCCAGAGCTTAGGGCCTCAGCAACTGATGGCACAGCACCAATGGTGGAGCACTTAAAATTGGAAATGCGCAAGAGGCCAGAATTAGAGAAATGAAGATATCTCGGAAGGTTGTGAGTCTGGAGAAGATTACAGAGATAGGGAGGGGTGAGGCCATGGAGGGATTTGGAAACAGGGAAGAGAACTTCAAAAACTAGCATTGTTTGACTGGGAGCCAATGCAGGTTAGTGAGCACCTGGGTGATGGGTCAATACGACTTGGTGTAAGTTAAGACATGCGCAGCAGAGTTTTGGATGACCTCAAGTTTATGGAGGGTAGAATGGGGGAGACCAGCCAGAAGTGTGTTGTGTTACAACCCATCCCCAGGTGAGGTTCCCCAAAATTGTTGATCCAGGCGGGACCCCTCAATTTGTCACCATCTGGCTGGGACACCCCCAAAGTTGTTATGCCCTGGGTGAGGAGGGATGAACTGGCTTCCTGTCTTTATTCAGCATCCCCCCCCCTCCCACCCCCCAACCCCCCTCCCTTTTGTTGGTTTGTTGGTCGCAAAAAGATTTAATCTAAAAAGGATCCCTTTCGCAGATACCTTTTTCCCAGGTCCAATTGTTCTGGTTTTGAAGGAGCCAATTTGATTAGACTTTCTTGAGTTAAAGATGAGAGTAAGTTTATTAACTAATAAAGGCAAGAAAGGATAAAATACATGCATTAATGGTAATACGGGTTAAAAGTAAGAATTTAGCTGAAAGTAAATGATTATATATATAAAAGGTATACAGAACAGTCCTTGACTCGTGGAAAGTAGGTGGTTGAGCATTGCAGCCATTGCAATTCGAGATTCCAGTAGAATTGACTCCGGTAGACAAATAATCGGATTCGAGGTTCCAGTAGAGTTGACTCTGGCAGGTGAATAGTCGATTTCAAGGTTCCACTAGAGTTGACTCCAGTAGACGAATAGTCGGTTTCGAGGTTCCAGTAGCGTTGAATTCATTAGAGAGGGAGAGAGATCGGGATACCTGCAAAATGGCGATTTGGAGGGGTAGTGTGTGTGGCTGTGACTTCTGAGTCAAACTTCTAGCACTTGCTCTCTCTCAGAACGCCCACCAACAGACAGACACCAGGGCAGCGTTTCAGCTCACTTTTAACCCCTCCTTTGTATATTCCAAGTGGGAAGTAAATTCACAAATCTGTCTGGGAGTTGCTCACAGGATTTCTTGATGAGCTGATACTCATCTCCCATTATGTCCTATTGTCTCTATTGGAGGGGGCAATTAGTTTCTGGATGTCTTTAGAAGTACCTTGTCTGGCAACAGGGTGGGGTTCCATTACCTCTTAGGGAGTCTCCCTGCAGCGTTCCAGCCGTGGCCTGTGTGCATTTTAAAAACTCAGGCCTTAATTTTTAAAGTCCAATATTTCTGGACGCAACTTGATGTTTTTCCTTCATTATCATGACAGTTGGAAGAGTCGATCAGGAGGTAATGAAGGCATGAATGAGCAGCAGATGAGCTGAGACAGGGCCGAAGTCGGGCAACATAGCGGAGGTGGAACAAGGCATGTCATAATGCTAGGAGCATATACAATGCTGAGAGCCTGTATACAGGTTGTGCATTTGGCTAAATGGCGATCCAAAATATTGGCACCTTGGATTTCCATGGGGGCTCTTCCAATCTCACACTGCAACTTTGGCAGAAGGTTGGAGGAAACCCTGGTAAAATGATGCCAATAGTCATTACCGCTGTTATAGCAGGATTTCCACCAATGCCCTGTCAATGTCATGGCTGGAGATCGGGGAATCCCACAGAAATGCTATCACATGTTAACTCTGGCAAAGCCACTTAATGCATCTGATACACCTAAAACCCACTCCAGACACCAGTGCCTTTACAAGTTGGGCACTGCAGAAGGAGGCTCTATCCCTCATGTTTAGGGTTGCCAGGAATACACTGGAGTCTCCAGGAATTGGAAATTAATCTCCAGGGCAGCACAGTGAGCAAAAACCCAGGAGAAGTAAAAACTATTGTGCATTCTTTAAAAGTTCTTTGAACATTTCATTTATTAAGTATAAAAATACAAGAAGTGGGACCGAAGGAATTTTTGATGGAAAGTCACTATTATTGAATTAGGTAATGCAGAGTGCGCTCACATTCCAATTGGTTAATGCAGAATGTGCTCACATTCCAATTAGATAATGGAGAATGTGCTCACATTCCACTTGGTTAATGGAGAATGTGCTCACATTGCAATTGGCTAATGGAGAATGTGCTCACATTGCAATTGGCTAATGGAGAATGTGCTCACATCGCAATTGGCTAATGGAGAATGTGCTCACATCGCAATTGGCTAATGGAGAATGTGCTCACATCGCAATTGGCTAATGGAGAATGTGCTCACATCGCAATTGGCTAATGGAGAACGTGCTCACATCGCAATTGGCTAATGGAGAATGTGCTTACATCGCAATTGGCTAATGGAGAATGTGCTCACATCGCAATTGGCTAATGGAGAATGTGCTCACATCGCAATTGGTTAATGGAGAATGTGCTCACATCGCAATTGGCTAATGGAGAATGTGCTTACATCGCAATTGGCTAATGGAGAATGTGCTCACATCGCAATTGGCTAATGGAGAATGTGCTCACATTCCAATTGGCTAATGGAGAATGTGCTCACATCGCAATTGGCTAATGGAGAATGTGCTCACATTGCAATTGGCTAATGGAGAATGTGCTCACATCGCAATTGGCTAATGGAGAATGTGCTCACATTGCAATTGGTTAATGGAGAATGTGCTCACATTGCAATTGGCTAATGGAGAGGTGTAGGGAGGGAATTCCAGATCTTGCAGAAATTGCATCCAGGACGGGGACCCAGCCTCAAAAGATTTTGCTCAAACTTTGATAAGCTTTATTAGCACTGAGAGCATTTCCAGCAGCAGTAAATGGAATTGGCATGGATTTTGCAGTGGCAATGATGAAGGAAGTGGCAGTGTTTGTCGTCACCACTCCAGTGACACTGACAGCAATTTCTGGAGCCCAGCACATGCACACAGTAACACAGAAACCCAGAAGTTACTGTCGACGATGCCACACTTTCCCAGAAGATGCGCTGTTCTGTCACACCCACCGGACACAATCAAAGGGAAATCTTTTGAATTGACGTGAACTTTTGTTCCTACTCCCATAGTCTCACTGTGAAAAACCGGTGGGGCGGGGGGAAAAGTACCTGTTGAATGGGGTGCAACTGGGTTTTTGATGACTTCATAATTACTGCTAACCACCCTCACTAGCCCTGAAAAGCCAATTTTATATGTATTCAATGTCAGATTTCCCTATTATGATGAAAAGAATCCACCATTATCTTTAAAAAAAATGTTTTTTACTTTTTCTCAAAGTTCGTTTAACTTTATTTTAGCTTCTATCTTAATTCAATCATAATCATTTATTTCGCCATCTGAACATTTTAATTATAATGAAGTCTATTAAGTGCTTTTCACTTCCTGGTTTGTTGTCTGTGAAAATACTGCAATGTGATTGGTTGTCTACCTGCTTGCTGTCACCACCTGCTGCTGCACACCTGCAGGTTGCCTTGACTTGGTGCGAGATTTAAATTGCAGTCGGTAAGCGGAAGCCTATGTGCACAGAGATTGTTTGATCTTTGTGGGTAGTTTTTCTTCAAGGTCAGCCATGTGCATCCTTTGCTTCACCACTGAGGTAAAATCCATATGAACATACAACATAGTGGCAGAAGTAGACCATTCGGCCCCTCGAGCCTGCTCTGCCATTCAATAAGATCGCGGCTGACCTGTTTTTATTTCGAATTCCACATTCCAACCTACCTCCGATAACCTTTGACTCCCTTACCTAACAAGAGTCTATCTCCCTCCGCCTTAAGAATATTCAATGACCCCGCCTCCACCACCTCCTGAGGCAGAGAGTTCCAAAGTCGCACGACCCTCAGAAAAAATTTCTCCTCATCTCTGTCCTAAAAGGGCGACACCTAATTTTAAAACAGTGCCCCCTAGTTCTGGACTCACCCACAAGAGGAAACATCCTTTCCACATCCACCTTGTCAAGGTCGTTCAGGATCTTGTATACTTCAATCAAATCACCCCTCACTCTTCTAAACTCCAGTGGAAACAAGCCCAGTCTGTCCAACCTTTCCTCATAAGACAACCCGCTCATTCCAGGTATCGATCTAGTAAACTTATCTGAACCGCTTCCTTCCTTAAGTAAAGAGACCAAAACTGCGCACAGTATTCGAGGTGCGGTCTCACCAATGCCCTGTATAACTGAAGCAAAACATACTTACTTTTATAAAACAAAAACAAAATTACCTGGAAAAACTCAGCAGGTCTGACAGCATCTGCGGAGAGGAACACAGTTAACGTTTCGAGTCCGTATGACTCTTCAACAGAACCTACTTTTATGTTCAGGTCATTAATTTATCTGGAATAACACCAGATACACACGACAATAATTACAATGATTGAATCTAACTACCGGAAGCAATCTGTGGCTGCGGAAATAAATATTGCCAAACTGTTAGCAGGAATTTACAAAATGCGTCAGAAATGATCTTGCTGCTAAGGTTTTACCATTCTCACAAATACTCCGTCAATGACTTGTTAAACTTTTGCCCCAGAAACTTTTGTTGAAAGGAAAGGGAGAAATAGTTTATAACAGAGAACAAAAACAGAAATAGAAATATCTGGAAAAACTCAGCATCGGTGGAGAAGAGCAAAGTTGACGTTTCCAGTTCTCATGACCCTTCAACAGAACTAAGTAAAATTAGGAAAGGGGTGAAATATAAGCTGGTTTAGGGAGGGGGGGAGGAATGTGGTGGGGGGGTTTGTTGGGACAAGCAGCCAGTGATAGGTGGAGATAACCAAAAGATGTCACAGACAAAAGAACAAAGTGATGTTGAAGGTGGTGATATTATCTAAAGGAATGTGCTAATTAAGAGTAGAGAGCGGGACACGCAAGGTACAGATAGCTCTAGTGGGGGTGGGGTGAAATAATACTAAAAGGGCATAAAAGGTAGAGATAAACAATGGGTGGAAATACATTTAAAAATAATGGAAATAAGTGGGAAAAGAAAAATCTATATAAATTATTGGAAAAAGCAAAAAGGAGGGGGAAGAAACGGAAAGGGGTTGGGGATGGAGGAGAGAGTTCAAGATCTAAAATTGTTGAACTCAATATTCAGTCCGGAAGGCTGTAAAGTGCCTAGTCGGAAGATGAGGTGCTGTTCCTCCAGTTTGCGTTGAGCTTCACTGGAACAATCCAGCAAACCAAGGACAGACATGTGGGCATGAGAGCAGGGTGGAGTGTTGAAATGGCAAGCGACAGGGAGGTCTGGGTAATGCTTACGGACAGACCGAAGGTGTTCTGCAAAGCGGTCACCCAGTCTGCGTTTGGTCTCTCCAATGTAGAGGAAACCACATTGGGAGCAATGAATGCAGTAGACTAAGTTGAGGGAAGTGCAAGTGAAATGCTGCTTCACTTGAAAGGAGTGTTTGGGTCCTTGGATGGTGAGGAGAGAGTAAGTGAAGGGGCAGGTGTTGCATCTCCTGCGTTTGCATGGGGAGGTGCCGTGGGAGGGGATTGAGGAGTAGGGGCTGATGGAGGAGTGGACCAGGGTGTCACGGAGGGAACGATCCCTATGGAATGCCGCCAGTGGGGGTGAAGGGAAGATGTGTTTGATGGTGGCATCATGCTGGAGTTGGCGGAAATGGCAGAGGATGATCGTTTGAATGCTGAGGGTGGTGGGGTGATAAGTGAGGACAAGGGGGACCCTATCATGTTTCTGGGAAGGAGGAGAAGGCGTGAGGGCGGACGCGCGGGAGATGGGCCGGACACGGTTGAGGGCCCTGTCAACGACCGTGGGTGGAAAACCTCGGTTAAGGAAGAAGGAGGACATGTCAGAGGAACTGTTTTTGAAAGTGGCATCATCAGAACAGATGCGACGGAGGCGAAGGAACTGAGAGAATTGGATGGAGTCCTTACAGGAAGTGGGGTGTGTGGAGCTGTAGTCGAGGTAGCTGTGGGAGTCGGTAGGCTTGTAATGGATATTGGTGGACAGTCTATCACCAGAACTTGAGACAGAGAGGTCAAGGAAGGGATGGGAAGTGTCAGAGATTGACCATGTGAAAATGATGGAGGGGTGGAGATTGGAAGCAAAATTAATAAATTTTTCCAGGTCCCGACAAGAGCATGAAGCAGCACCGAAGTAATCATCGATGTACCAGAGAAAGAGTTGTGGGAGGGGGCCGGAGTAGGACTGGAACAAGGAATGTTCCACATACCCCATAAAGAGACAGGCATAGCTGGGGCCCATGCGGGTACCCATAGCCACACCTTTTATTTGGAGGAAGTGAGAGGAGTTAAAGGAGAAATTGTTCTGTGTGAGAACAAGTTCAGCCAGACAGAGGAGAGTAGTGGTGGATGGGGATTGTTCGGGCCTCTGTTCGAGGAAGAAGCAGAGAGCCCTCAGACCATCCTGGTGGGGGATGGAAGTGTAGAGGGATTGGACGTCCATGATGAAGAGGAGGAGGTTGGGGCCAGGGAACTGGAAATTGTTGATGTGACGTATGGTGTCAGAGGAATCACGGATGTAGGTGGGAAGGGACTGGACAAGGGGAGAGAGAAGGGAGTCAAGATAGCGAGAAATGAGTTCCGTGGGGCAGGAACAGGCCGACACAATCGGTCTGCCGGGACAGTCCTGTTTGTGGATTTTGGTTAGGAGGTAGAAGCGGGCCGTCCGTGATTGGGAGACTATTAGGTTGGAAGCTGTGGGAGGAAGATCTCCAGAGGAGATGAGGTCAGTGACAGTCCTGGAAACAATGGCTTGATGTTTAGTGGTGGGGTCATGGTCCAGGGAGAGGTAGGAGGAAGTGTCTGCGACTACAAGTGTCTACTGCTACCTCGACTACAGCTCCTCACACCCCGCTTCCTGTAAGGACTCCATCCCATTCTCTCAGTTCCGTCGCCTCTGTCGCATCTGTTCTGATGATGCTACTTTCAAAAACAGTTCCTCTGACATGTCCTCCTTCTTCCTTAACCGAGGTTTTCCACCCACGATAGTTGACAGGGCCCTCAACCGTGTCCGGCCCATCTCCCGCGCATCCGCCCTCACGCCTTCTCCTCCCTCCCAGAACCATGATAGGGTCCCCCTTGTCCTCACTTATCACCCCACCAGCCTCCGCATTCAAACGATCATCCTCTGCCATTTCCGCCAATTCCAGCACCAAACACATCTTCCCTTCACCCCCCCGGCGGCATTCCATAAGGATCGTTCCCTCCGTGACACCCTGGTCCACTCCTCCATCACCCCCTACTCCTCAACCCCCTCCCATGGCACCTCCCCATGCAAACGCAGAAGATGCAACACCTGCCCCTTCACTTCCTCTCTCCTCACTGTCCAAGGACCCAAACACTCCTTTCAAGTGAAGCAGCATTTCACTTGCACTTCCCTCAACTTAGTTTACTGCATTCGTTGCTCCCAATGTGGTTTCCTCTACATTGGAGAGACCAAATGCAGACTGCGTGACCGCTTTGCAGAACACCTTCGGTCTGTCCGTAAGCATTACCCAGACCTCCCTGTCGCTTGCCATTTCAACACTCCACCCTGCTCTCTTGCCCACATGTTTGTCCTTGGCTTGCTGCATTGTTCCAGTGAAGCTCAACGTAAACTGGAGGAACAGCACCTCATCTTCCGACTAGGCACTTTACAGCCTTCCGGACTGAATATTGAGTTCAACAATTTTAGATCTTGAACTCTCTCCTCCATCCCTACCCCTTTCCGTTTCTTCCCCCTCCTTTTTGCTTTTTCCAATAATTTATATAGATTTTTCTTTTCCCACCATCCTTCCTAAACTCTCTCCCCTCCTTATTAGTATTTCCATCCGCATGACTTGTACTCTGCAAAATGCCTTGGGATAGTTTGCATCTTAAAGGCACTACATAAATGCAAGCTATTGGGTCGGGTTTTCCAGCCCCGCCCACCACCGGTATTGCCAGTCCCGCCGAAAGCCAATGGAATAATGGCTGGACCGTCGAATCTCTGGCAGCGGGCTCCACCTCGACGGGATTGGAAAATCTCGGCCATTGTCTTTGTTCTCGAGTGGGTAAAACCAGATTCATTAAAATATAGGTAGGGAAACATGCTATACTGTATCTGTAACCTCCCCTGCCCTCTTTACCACCCACCCCCACCCCCACCCTGTCACGTTCAAACAGTATGGGGGAGTCGATGAAAAGAATAGAAGATCCCACTCGTTGAAATCTTCCTCCTTTGCTGCTCAAGAAGAGATTCCTGTGGCAGTAACTGCAAAAAATGGTCAGGGTGCTAAGTGGTTCCAAGCATTTCTAATCTAGGGGCACAAGAAAGATCAACAAATGGCAATCAGTAGATAGATTTATGACAGCCAGTGAGATATGACTCCGGTCAGGATAGTTATAACTGGCAAAATAAAATGGTTAAAGTCGTATGTAACAAATTTTAAAGGAACCAACTTGACCTTCCATCTCGAGGGGAATGAATCTTTGCCAATCCCAGTAATTGGCTCGTAGTAAAGGAGAGAATTGATCCCTTGAGGAGACAAGAGGTTAGAAGAATCCTGACGCCATCTTAAATCACACCAAAAGTAACAAAATAATAATATCTTTATGCATTTTTTTACATTAATGAAATCATTGCCTTGCAGTTTTATTAAACACTTGAGAAGGTTTTCTGCAGAACTTCCAAGGTCTCATAGAGCTTGTCAAATTAATACAACACTGGAAGTGTGCGCTATACAGCTCAGTTGGTCTTTTGAGAACAGGGCTATATAGAGCCTTTTCTGTCTCAGTTGTAGTTTTAGAAACTGGGGTTGTAAATGTACAAAGGTTTTACAGAGTTTTCTACATGTGCAACCACCATGACAAAAACTTGTAGGGGTGATTTATACCTCGCTACTGTCCCATTTACACTTAGGCAGAAACAGATGGTGTTTATACCCCACAGACAGCATTAGGTTTGTGCTCTGCGTTTCTGAAATCATCTCTGTACGTGATAGTTGACTGTCCAGCCATCACCCCCTGTGCTTGTTGACCTATATTGGTTCCCAGTCCAGCAACACCTCGAATTTAAAATTCTCATCCTTGTGTTCAAATCCCTCCAGGGCCTCACCCCCTCCCTATATTTGTAACCACCTCCAGCCCTACGACCCTCCAAGATGTCTACACTCATCCAATTCTGGCCTCTTGCACATCCCCAGTTTCCTTTACCCACTATTGGTGGCCGTGCCTTCAGCTGCCTGGGCCCTAAGCTCTGGAACTCCCTCCTTAGATCGCTCCACCTCTCTCTGCTCCTTTAAGTCATTCCTTAAACCTAGCTGTTTGACCAAGCTTTTTTATCACTTGTCCTAATATCTCCTTATGGGACTTGGTGTCTAATCTTGTCTGACAATGCCCCTGTTACCCACGCTGCAAAATGAATTGCAAGTTGCAAAGTTTTTTCTTCTCCCCACAGACGCCGTCAGACCTGCTGAGTTTTTCCAGCATTTTCTGTTTTTGCTTCAGATTTCCAGTATCCGCGGTATTTTGCTTTTATCTTAGTATTTACTTTAATGCCCCTTCTCCTCCAGGAATTCCTACCTTGAGGAAGTATTGCTGTTCCCTATGACAGGATTTCCGTTTGTCTCTTTCGTCCTGTTCTCCTTCATTGCTTTTCATTTCCCTCCTGGTGTTTGACAAGGTGTTTACCAAAACTCGCTTTCACAACCATATTTCCTTCCTCAGTGACTGTCTCCAACTTATCCCACGTGGATTCCAACTGAAGTTCCATTCCTCATGTTTCGAATCCACCCAGGATTACAGGTATCTCCGGGACATACAACACTCCTCGGACTGTTGTTCTCGCCGCATCCTGAGATCCACACTCAGTGCCATGCACCGCCATATGAACACACTCGACCTCTCCCTCCAGCAGCACCGACTCACCCTATCTCTGAGCTGTCCTTGCCCCCAGTTTCATTTTATTCTTCGTCTCATCTGACGCCTTAACAAGAAACTTTGACTCTTCCTTTCAGGTGCTAAGGAACGCAAGCTCCAACAACTCATTGATACCAACACCCATCCAGGACCCTCCACCCCTTCCCATCCCCCTGACCCCATCCCGTCTTCTAATCCCAGCCCTTGCCGTGTATTCACCATACCTCCTGACCTTCCCCTCTCTGATGCTGAATGTTCAGTTCTCAGCAAAGGACTCAGTTTCATACCTTTACGCCCGGCTCCGGGTAAAGAAGAGTCATACGGATTGGAAACGTTAACTCTGTTCTTCTCTCCCCACAGATGCTGTTAGACCTGCTGAGTTTTTCCTGCATTTTCTGTTTTTGTTGCAAAGTTAATGTCACCTATGACTCAGTGGGAAGCACTCTGCCTCTCGGTCAGAAGATTGTGGGTTAATGTTCCACTCTAGGACTTGAGCACAAAAATGAAAGTTGACACTCGCACTGCATGACTGAGAGAGTGCTGCACTGTTGGAGGTTCTGTCTTCCAGGCGAGATGCTAAACTGGGGCCTCGTCTGCCGTCTCAGGTGGATGCAAAGGATCCTATTTTGAAGGAGTGCAGGCAAGTTCTCCCCAGTTCCCTGGCCAATATTTATCCCTCAATCTACATCACAAAAACAAATTATCTGGTCATTATCACATTGTGGGATCTTGCTATGTGCAAACTGGCTGCTGGATTTCCTACATTACAACAGCGTCTACACTTCAAAAATACTTCATTGGCTGTAAAGTGCTTTGGTATGTCCTGTGACCATGAAAGGAGCTATAGAAATGTACATTTTTCTTTTATTTTACTATGTTAAATGTGTCGCATAAATGCAAGGTATTGTTCCATCGAGGCTTTCCTTAAATTTGTTTTCCTCACTTATATTGTAGCAATAGTCTCAGAGGGGAAGTAGCCAATCTTTAAAACTATTAAAGTAACTTTTTTTGGCATGTCAGTCTTTTATAAATGAGGCATCCTGCAGCTCATTTCCTCCACTTCACCTTGTGTCTATGCACAAGTATGACATGTGTAATGCATTCTTGCAGGAACAGTATTTCTAGCTAACTAAAATGCAATAATTCCAAGACATTCTGCCCACCACACAACTGAGCAATGTCATGTATGAGTTTCAACGCCTGTGTGATGCCAGGTACATAGGCTGTACGTCCCAGCGATTGGCTGATCAAATAAAACAGCATGTTCCTTCAATTGTTCGTAGTAGGCAAAATACAGACTGTACTCAACCAGCCAGCGCTTCCAAAACCAAAATCAAAATGTCTATTGTTGGATGCGATTCCACAATTGGATAGCAGTTACTGAACAATCCCAACTGTGCTAATAACTACACTAACAGCCAATTTAAGATAATCACTCAAACTCGTAATGTGGCTCATTTACACTTGCGAGAAACAACATACATTCATACACAGGGACCATTCTCTGCAAACAAAAGGAATATGTCCAAGCTTTGTGCCTTTTTACTTGGGATCTTGAGGAGCCTATAGTTCCCTGTTACTTTCTCCATGGCAATGCCTCGGCCAATCAGAGTCGACTTGCCAACACATCAGCACCTTTTTTTTCTGTAGTATAAATTGTTGTGACCGTTTGAAATTTGGCATTCTTGCATTTGTCCTGATAAGTGAGCGATGAAAAGCTTCCACAACACCTCGCTCTTTTCAGAGAGATGTTCAAATCCTGAGTGGTGAGGGGAAAGGTGACAACAGTAAAAGAGCACTTTGAACATCAGAGCTGGAAACGGTTACATTCATTCTACACCACAGACGGAGAGATGTGAAAAAGATGTGATTGAGAAAGAAAATCCTTCTGTAAAAATTGGGCCCACTTTAATACAAACAGATGTCAATCCAGAGAAGAACCTTCAAGGTTCTAATGGTTTGCAAATTTCATAAATGGCTCGACTCCAGTATCAAGCTTAATTGTCTTATTAACTTGTTTTTTGCCAAGGCTTTGGAAACACTGAACAATACAGACTGAATTCAAATCCTTGAGGGTGACCCTGTCCCACAGTCACAACACGTGCAGCTGCAGGAAGATTGCTTCAAAATGCAAAATATATAGTGTAAATGCTAGACATCTGAAATGGAGCGAAAATGAATGAAAAGCTGGAACCACTCAGCGAGCAGCCATCGACACTTCAGATCTTCAGTGCTCCAAAAGGCCCTGAGCAAAGAAGGCAAAAGAAAGATTTGCATTTATATAACGTTTCACACAACCTCAGGATGTCCCTAAGTGCTGTACAGCCAATGAAGCACTTTTTGAGGTGTAGTCAATGTTATAATGTAGAAAATGCTGCAGCCAATTTGCACACAGCAAGATCCCACAAACAGCGAATGTGATAATGACCAGATAATCTGTTTTCGTGAAGTTGGTTGAGGGTTAAGTGTTGTCTTGGTCACTCCCCTGCTCTTCTTTGAAATAGTGCCATGGGATCTTTTATGTCCACCTGAAACTGGCAGACGGTTCCTCAGTTTAATATCGCATCTGAAAGACTCCCCAAAGTCTGTCCACCATTTACAAGGTACAAGTCAGGAGTGCGATGGAATACTCTCCACTTGCCTGGATGAGCACAGCTCCAACAACACTCAAGAAGCTCAATGCCATCCAGGACAAAGCAGCCCACTTGGTCAGCATCCCATTCACCAACTTAAACATTTACTCCCTCCACCACTGACACACAATGGCAGCAGCAGTGTGTACCATCTACAATGTGTACCAACTCACCAAGTCTCCTTCGACAGCACCTTCCAAACTTGTGACCTCTATCACCTAGAAGGACAAGGGGAGCAGGTGCATGGGAACACCACCACCTGCAAGTTCCCCACCAAGTCACACACCATCCTGACTTGGAAATATATCGCCAGCTCCCTCCCTAACAGCACTGTGGGTGTACCTACACCAGATGGACTGCAGCGGCTCAAGAAGGCAGCTCACCACCACCTTTCCAAGGGCATTTAGGGATGGGCAACAAACGCTGGCCTTGCCAGCGATGCCCATATCCCGTGGAAGAATTAAAAAAAGATGGCACTTACAAGAGTGCAGCACCGCCTCAGTATTACACAGGGAGCGTCAGCTTTTGATGTTTGTGCTCCAGTCCTTGCGTGGAACTTGAACACACAACTTTTTGACTTTAAGGCCAGAGTGCTCCCAACTGAGTGGCAGCAAGAGTCAAAGACCAGTCCTACCAACTTCTGTTTCTGCACACATGCTGAATATTTCCAGACTGCATAAACAGAATGTGCTATTTCATCATGTACAGGAAGATTACTTCACGCATGAAGAATAAAAAATCATAACTCATATTGTGATATAATTCTTGGCAGTTCAAGCCTGTGACTGTCCATGATTCATTCACAATGGAGCTTGAGACCCAATCGCATAGCCAAAGAATTTATAGAATAAGTTGAAGGGAGGGTTAGGAGTGTATTTTTCATTTGTACAAAACCTGTGACAGCGAATTTCCTGAGCTTTCAATCCACAGCCATCGAAATGGTGACACCGAGGGAGGTGCATCCAGTGTTACTTCTTCAACTGGCAACCTTTAAAACAAAAGTAAAGTACTGCAAATGCCAGAAATCAGGAATAAGGGCAGGAAACGCTGTAAGTGCTCAGCAGGTCTGGTAGCGGCTGTGGAGAGAGAGAGAGACGCAGGGCAGAATCGTACCAGGTTTGCACTAAGTGCGGTGTCGGGCGGGAAAAGAACATTTTACTCGTCAGCCTCAATAGCAGCTTTTCACGCTGTATCGTCCCGATCCCACTTCATTAATCATGCCCTCCCGGGAAACAGGTCATTCCGATGGTGGGAGGGCTCGGATTTGCATGCCACAGCATCACCTCACTCCTTCCTCACACCGAGTGCCATATTTAAAGTGCAGCTGCATGCACATCTCTCAGTCCTTCCAACCCAGAGCGGCTGCACAGGAGACATGGCCCCGAAATGCAAAGACGAGTGCAGCACCACCACCCCCCCCGCCCCGACCCCTGCCGATTCAGTGACATGTCCCTGGGACACCTTCTGGACACTGTTGGAGCCCCCCGCACGATGCCCTCTATCCCCGCTCTGGCCGCAGGAGGCCCATCAGTGTCACCACTCCGGCTTGGGAGATGATGGCAGAGGTGGTCAGTGCCAATGCTGCACAGAAGAGGTCGGCCATCCAGTGCAGAAAGAGGATGAATGATCTCATCTGTGCTGCCAGGGTAAGGTAACCATCTCATCACTCTAAACTCACACACTCACAAGCCCATCACACATACACTGGCATCTCACTCACTGCCAGCTCAAGGGACATCACCACTCACTCTCTCACACACACCCTTACATCTCCATCTGGCCTCATCTCCTTGGAGACTGCCTCCTCAGCCCTCACCATCTTGAGGACACTTGCACATATCAACATGTGCCCCCCACACACACCCTGGGATACCCCCCTTCCCCAGTACAGCCCTCGCCCTGCAGCCTCTTCCCTTACCTGAGGCCACTTCTGCCCCTACCCCAAGCAAGCCCTAACCCTGCAGCTGTTGAAAAGCCACCCCCGCTTTACGGCTGGTCTTCTCAGGCGAGACCTGCCCTTGAGCCCCCCCGAAAGTGATGTGGTGCTGCCTGGCGCTGATGACTGCGAGGGGCTGCTGAAGCAAGGTAGGCAAACAAACCTCCAAGTCTCACGTGAAGTGCAGCTCATCGGGTGCACGTCGCTTATGTACGGTTGTGAAACACGTCAACGTGGTGCTTGGGTGATTCAGCTTGGGGGGGGAATGACTCTGGCGAGCTGGGCTTATAATGATATGCAGGTATATTACAATGAGGTCCCCGACGTGCAGTGGCAGGAAACGCGGCCCACCCCTTGACGGGCGGAGCGAACGATTGCAAACTTTTCTCACGATGTTATGAAACTGATTTTTAGCCTTCCCGCCCTATTGTCCGCCTTGAGGCCCAACGCCAGGGGGCATGGAAAACTCCACCCGACCGCTCTTCTCCACTTCATGGAATAAAAATGAGACTTTCTTGAATCTGTTTTCCAGGCAGAAAGCGGGGAGATTGAGGTTCAAGTTAGGGAACCAACTCCCCTGCGTTCCCATTCTTATGACCACCCAAGGAGGGGTAAAATATCTCCCCTATTCTCCCTCTTCAGGTCTGACCGTAACAGGCTGTGTTTTGTGAATTTAGGGAGGATGTGCTTTTCCAATACTGCTGGAGTCCCACTATGTATGCTTCCAAATTATAAAGAAATAGTCAGATGGATTTTCTTAGGTTGTACAAAGAAAAGGATAAGTTTATTAACACTATTCCCTGTTGTACAACAAAAACTAGGTAAATCGCAACCACCATTCTTACATCACAGACATTCCCTGGGCCCACAGGCACACTAGTACAGGTAGTACAATAAGCGGACAGGCTTAAAGGTTTTTTACAGTTTGTGAAGAAGATAAAACAAAGTAATATCCGATTAACTGTCCTTTGACTGGTCTCGCTGCTGTTGTCCCACATTGCAGCTGTTTTATTCAGTTGTCTTCCTGGATCTAGTTGTATGGAGCAGATTTCCGCATTTTATCCCCAAAAGATCTCGGTTTGCGGTAGATTCCTCTTCTCAGGATGATTACTTCGCAAATCTCGGCACAATGTTTTCGAGAAAGAGAGAGAGTTAACAGCTTTTGGCAGCCCTGTTTCAGCACAGCACCCTGATCTCCGATCTCTCTCCTGCTTGGTAGCCCAGTCCCTGCTGGCAATATATTTCAGGAGAAATCCTATGAACCCATATCTGCTGCAGTCACTGTCTCATCTCAGAAACGTTTGAAAAGATGGACTCTTTCACGCTCCCCAGTGGCTGAATGTCTGTTCTGCTTCATCCCACTTGGTGGAATGCAAGCTTGTATATTGTAGCTGTCTGGCAGTCCTCCATTGTCTATTGAGGATTTGTTTATTTTTTAAAATCCAGCCAGGAAAGGAAAAAAATCCAAATGTATCTTTTTTTTAAAAGTTTTCATTGCCTTGACGCACAAATGAATTTTTGTGTCATTAGATATGCCAATCACTGGTGGAAAACCTAGTATAAATGGGAAATCACTGCTAAAGGCCTCATAACTTTCTCTATTCCATGGAAAAGAACTATTTTTCAAACCTTTCTTCATAACCATAATTCCCCATTCTTGATATTACTCCAATGAATATCGGTTGATCCTTTCATCACTCTAATATCAGTCCTATAGTGGGGTGCCCAGAGCTGCATCATATTCAGCCTATCCAATGTCTTCTACAAAGTCAACATCTCTTTCCTGCCTTCTAAAAAAAAGAACTTGCATTTCTATAGCACCATTAACAGCCTCAGGATTTCCCAAGTGCTTTACAGCCAATGAAGTGTCACACTGTTGTAATGTCATAACCACGGCAGCCATTGTGCCCGCAACAAGTGTTGTGATGTGATGTGCATGTACCTTTAAGGGAGCACATCTTAAACTGCCATCCTTCAGAACCCACTATGAGACAGGATGTGATGCATAACCCCATGACGCTATAGACAGAACACAACAGCAGTCCTACAGGCCAGATGTGTCTACAAAGCCTCCTAGTTAACATTGTCTCTATATAGTCTTATCTTCAAATAAAGAACCCACATTATAATTTTACCAATCCATGTATGATTGATATGTTTGCGAAAAATAGAAAAACACAATAGTAAAGTCCCACAAACAGTAATGGATATATGACCAGATAATCTATTTTTAGCAATGTTGTCAAGAGATAATTATTGGACAGCAGGGAGAACTCACCTGACCTTCTTCCAGTAGCATCATGACACCTTTTATGTCCACCTGAGAAGGTAAAGGGGTCTCGATTTAATGTTTCAACCAAAAGAGAAAATCTCTGACAGTGCACCACTCCCTCAGTACTGCACTGGAGTACTCTGAGACTTTGTGCTCATGTCTCTGAAACAGGACTTCAAACCCATAACGTCCTGACTCAGAGGTGAGAGCACTACCCACTGAGCTATAGCTGCTACCTGGCGGAGGTAGGACTCGTCAAGGTACATGACAAAGTGAAACTGTGGAGGTGCAAGGGACTTTGGGGTCCAGGTACACAGGTCATTAAAATTTTATGAACAGGTACAGAAAATAATGAAAAAAGGTTCCCCTCCTGACTCCGCAAAGCCTGTCCATCATCTACAAGGCACAAGTCAGGAGTGTGATGGAATACTGTCCACTTGCCTGGATGAGTGCAGCTCCCACAACATTCAAGAAGCTTAACACCATCCAGGACAAAGCAGCCCCGCTTGACTGGCATCCCATCCACCACCTTAAACATTCACTCCCTCCACCACCGACGCACAGTGGCAGCAGCGTGTACCATCTACAAGATGCACTACAGTAACCCATCTTCAACAGCACCTCCCAAACCCAGAAATCTATGACCGAGAAGGACAAGGGCAGCAGACGCACGGGAACACCACCAACTGAAAGTTCCCCCTCAAGCCATCCTGACTTGGAACTACACTGTTGTAAGATCAAAAGCCGAGAACTCCTTCCTAGCAGCTTTGTAGATCCACATACACCAGATGGACTGCTGCAGTTCAAGAAGGCAACTCACCACCTCCTTCTCAAGGTCAGTTAGCAATGGGCAACACATGCTGACTTTGCCAGCAACTGTCACATCCCATGAAAGAATAAAAAAGGAACGCTGACCCTTATAGTTAGAGCACTAGAATACAAGAAGTCATGTATCAGCTATACAAAGCCCTGTTTAGCTGACATCTGGAGTCATTGTGAGCAGTTCTGGGCACCACACCTTAGGAAGGGTATATTGGCCTCGGACTGAGCATAGCATAGATTTAGCAGAATTGTGCATGGACTCCAAGGGTTAAATTATGAGGAGGGATTGCACAAGCCAGCACTGTAGACCTGAAAGTTAGAAGGCTAGGTGTGATTTGATCAAAGTTTTCAAGGTATAAGGAGAACAGGCAGGCAGGGTGGATGGAGAGAAACTATTTCCGCTGGTTAGGGAAGTAAAGGACTAGGGGGCAGAGTCTAAAAATTAGAACCAGACCTTTCAGGAGTAAATTTAGGAAAAACCTCTACACACAAAGGGTGGTAGAAATTTGGAACTTTCTTCCATGAATGGCAATTGATGCAAAATCAATTGTTAATCTGAGATTGATATATTTTTGTTAACCAAAGGTATGGAGGGATTTGGAGCAATGCCGGGTATATGGAGTTAGGTGACAGATCAGCCATGGTCTCAGTGAATGATGGAACAAGCTCGAGGAGCTGAAGGAGGTCCTCCTGTTCCTGTGTTCCTAAAGGTATCAGTTAGTTACAAGGTGGCAAAATCATTCTGCTCGCACGATACAAAGTGGAAAGGCACCAGTTCCTAATCACCTTGCATTGGTTGCTCTCACTGGAGGGGAAACTAGGCTGATCTCCAACACTAGGGAAACCGTTCCAAGGAATAAGAAATTCATGACAGTAAAGGGTGGGAAATGAGAATCCAAACCGCCTTCTTCTGATTTCCAAAGAGTTGCTATACTGCATATCTTCATATATAGTTACCTTGCAATTGGATGACCTAGACTTAGCTCTGAGCTGTTTGCTGGGTGAATCTATGTGGCAAGAGTCCACTCTGGTCTGTTTCCAATGTTTAAAATTACTCACAGATGTGAGTATTTAAATAGCCCCCAGCAGAGGTCCACACAGAGAGCAAGCTGGGTGCAGTTCACAGCTGCGTTGTCTTTCAGAATTCAGAAGATGCTGATATTTATAATCTTGTGGTCTGAGGCCTAATTCAAACACTCTGACATGTTTCTGCTGTAGGATGCAACGTTAGTTCGATTTTATGACAGCTGCAAGATTTGAATTTATATCGTTGACGATGTTCACCCCAGCTATTCTGGGGAACTCCCACTGTGAGAACGGTCACATCTGCAACCAAGATCCCCCAAAAAATCCAGGGCTTAGTTTCCAGGATGGCCAGAGGGTGTGGCGGGTGGTTGGTGGGGGGGGGGGTGCATGAGTTGACATGAGGGCTAAAAGAGACCATGAGTCGGCACAGGGCCATGGAGGTAGTATGGGGAGTGGGTAGAGGTGTGATGGGGTATGAGGGAGGAGGACTAGAGGGCCTAAAATCCAAAGGAACAGGGATGAAGCCCCAAAGAGCCAAGGTGGGCCTTTTAACCAGTCCATCCCACACTTAGCAGCCCCCGATCTGCTTCCAGAGGCAGCAGGCCTGACTCTAGCCCAACCCTACCTGGAAATTTTCTGACTCAAGCTACCGACCTCAGTCACAAAAATGAGGACTTTGGTGTCCAGTTTTGTTGACCACTGAAAGACAGAGAGCGCTGAAAAACTAGACTTTCCAACTCAAAACAGGAAGAGTGGTAACCCTAACTGGCTCTTTAATCGAGTTGGTGGAACAGGAGAACTTTACAGCACCATGATACACACATTACACCCAAAATTGTGAACAAAATTGGCCTGAATAATACAACAATGGCCCAGAAGTTCCTAAAACCAGTCAACGAATGCAACTCGCCATTAGTTAAAACGTTCTCTTGCTCATCTAGCCTGATGATACTTTGATTGGCAAATCGCTGAGAGTGGGAGGTTCAAACAGCGCAGCGGCCTGGTCCTGAGTGAGCAGGGCAAACAATGGGTTATCTCCTTATCCAATCAGGTTGAAGGATTGCCAACTCAACAGTGCAATGGCTGAACAAGGATGTACAGGGCAGAATTTTACAGCCTCTCCCACCGGCTGGATTTTCCGGCCTCACCGAAGCCAATGGGCTTTCGCCGCATCTTACAGCTCCGCCCCACCGTGACAGGCCCGTAAAATTCCGCCCACAATTTAGAAGGAGTGAATTCAATGTCAAATCAGTGGCAGAAAGAGAAATGAAGAGCGGGAATGAAAGATTGGAGAAAGAAAGAGAAGGAAAGAAAATGTTCAAATTTTAGTTAAAAAAACACTCCAGCAACAATTAAAACCTGACGGAAATGAGACTCCATACTTATAAATGGCGGAGGTTGATTGGCTGTAATTAATATTTATAATGCCATTAAAAGGGTGCATGGACTGAGATGGACAAGCCCTAACTTTCTGTGGCGAGTTTATTTTGTATCTAAAATGCACACACGGGAACTACGCACCGCTCGATGCATTTGATTAGGGGGCCAGACAGTGCAATGCCGCTTTTGTGATGCTAACTGCGGAGCAGTGCATCCCTGTAAGCAGTGTCCCAATTTCCACCTTTAAGTCTCACCATAACTTTGAGCAACAGTTTGCATTTATACAACCCCTTCAGCATGGAAAACACACCTAAAGCTCTTCACAGCGGCATGAGCCTTAATGAGTGACACGGGGTTAAAATAACCCAATTCAAATTGAAACCAAACAATTTGATGATGCCTCCGAGGAATTACATTTGTCTTGTTGACCAGTGACTTCAAAATTAAAGAAGACTCTCAGTAAATAATCAGTTCGATGCGTTTACCATTTTTGCCTCTGTTAATGGAAGATCTTTTGTCTGTTCACCCAGCGAATGGAACATTCAATCTTAAAGGGCAGTAGAACAAGCAGTGGCCGATTTTCTGTCTGTTATACACATCGCCAGAGCTTCCTTTTTGTTGAAGTCAATGAGAAAAGAAAAATTGACTGGGGTTATAATGGACGCCAATCCACCCTGCCCATTTTACACCTTGGCAAAGACTAAAGCTCTGAAATAAAAAACGGAAATTGCTGGAAAAACTCCGAAGTTCGGAAGAAGGGTCACGTTGAACATGAAACATTAACTCTGCTTCACTCTCCACAGATGCAGCCAGACCTGCGGAGTTTTTCCAGCACTTTCTGTTTTTATTTCAGATCTCCAGCGTCAATAGTAGTTCGCTTTCATTATAAGATTAAAGCGCAGCTTAACTCCTCCAGATCCCTTTAGGCTTGCATTTATGCAGCACCTTTCACAGCCACTGGGCGCCCCAAAGCACTTTTCAGCTAATGAAGTCACTTGAAGGGTAGTCACTGTTGTGCTGTAGGGAATGTGGCGCCAATTTACGCACAGCAAGATCCCACAAACAGCAATGTGGTAATTACTTGCCTCTGTGATGACGGTCGAGGGATAAATATTCCTCCCCAGCTTTTCTTTGAAATAGAGCCATGGAATCTTATACATCCACCTGAGAGAACAGGCAGGGCCTCAGTTTAACGTCTCGTCCCAAAAGACGACACTGCAGTGGCAGCCTGAATCTTTGCATTCAAGTTCTGGAGTGCAACTTAAACCCACAGTCTTCTGACTAAGGCGGGAGATTGCTACCCACTCTTGCCTGCACAAGACACAGCCTTTGTGCAATGATGAAATGTGAATATATCACCAACAGCACATCCGCCATGCGTATCCGTGAATCTACCAGTACATCTGGCAGAAGACCCCAAATAAAGCTCTGCAAAAACACCCCTGTGTTTGTTACTCCATTAGAGTAATCCATTATTCATCCATTATTCACCAGCTTCTGTTCTCTATTACCAGGACCATTTTCTAAGTAATCGCCATAAATCCCATGTGTCCCTAACTTTCTTGAGAGCTTCAAATGCAAACGGTTTAAGTATCGTTGGAAAATGGAATGTATTATCTCCGTTAAAACAGCCTGCGCCCAAAAGGTTAGCCTATCTTTACAGATACTGGAGATCTGCTGTTTACTTCCAGGATTTTCTGTTTACATTGAAGCTTTCCAGTCCTTGCATTTTTTCCATTATATCTCAGGATGTTATGTCTATTGCTTAGTTCTCACCGAATAATAATGGTGTTTTGCAAATCCAGTGCATTCATGAATTATGATTATTTCTAAATCCTGAATCATCCCTTTATATTCTTTAAAAAAATATTGATAGTGGCCTGTAAAACCTGCTCTAAAATTTCTACTACTATTTAAGGCTGAACTAATTGGCCTGTTATTCCTTAATTCACGTCTCACTCCTTTTTTAAGCATTAGGATTAATTGAGTTCACTCCGCGGGTCTCAGATACAATCTTTGTATTTATGGAGCTCCTGCACATATTAACCAGGGTCTTGCTTATTTCCTCACTCATTTCCTCATAAATTCTGTGTTACATCCCATCTGGTTCAAGATTCGTAGACATTAATGCTTTGAGTTGCTTCTTAACACATGTTAAACATATGCTACAGATTCCCCAGCTAGTTCAACTGGATCTGCAAATTGTCCACAGTCTTCACTTGTGAAGACTGACATGAAGAATTAATTTAACACATCTGCTGTTTCCTGAACCCTCTTGATATTTTTACCCAACCTATTCTTTAAAGGAACTACCCGATCTTTAGCACTCCATCTACTTTGTGCGTTGCTAAAGAATTTCTTTGATTCTCTTGCTGTGGTCAGCAATCCCCTAACTATTGTTCTTTCTCATACTCCCTTCAGTCGTCATTGGCTAACCCTTATATGACTCTCATGGTTCTCATTCTTCCTACGCCTTGCTTATTTTTCCTCTGTGTGGGATCAATACCCTCAAAAACGTTGAAAATAATCTGAAACAAACTTTATTTTCTGTTTGATCATTCCATTTTCTAATAACACCTCCCCGTGTCTTTATCTTCCAATTTTCCTGAAGGAGCAAGCGGCATTGTGCTGGTGTCTAGTTCCACAGGAGTTCCACCTTTGTTATCTCCCCTGACAGAATGGCTGATCATCATGTGGAAACCTATACAGTGAATTTCAGCAGAAAGGAAGCAGAGAGATTCGGACATATATTGCACCTGTCTCAAGCCACCAATTCATTATTTTGGAAATGTAGTCATTATTTTGTGGCAGCTAATTTGCAAACCCAATTTTCCCCCCACCTTGGACGAAGGAATAAAGACATTTCAAGAAGGTCCTGGAAGTGATGCAGGGATCGCTTGTGTCTCAGGGTTGCTGCTGGGGTCTTGCAGCCACCAGAACTCAAAGACCACATAGAGGAGTAGTAGGAACACAGTGAGTGTGTGCATGTCCGCGTGTAGACAATTTACCTGCCCAGGCTCCCATCTAATCAGGCTTTCCACCAAAAGTGTTGTCTCACTTGTTATGATCTCGGTAGAGACCAGCAATGTTTTTATATTTTATTTCGAAATCTGGAAACTAAGGTATTTATTGAAAGAATGAAGCCACGAGGTTCATGGTTTAACTCAAAAGAATTTTACAACACAAAAAAATCAAAGAAGATGAGTACTAATAACAACACTCTACCTTTCGGTTATATTAATTAAATTAAAAGTACAATGAATACAGTTATTTATACTCTGACCGCTTCTTAACTCAATTTTCTTTCTATACCCATTTGATACACATCTCTAAAAAGCTCATGTCAGGAACTTATCAGAAATTGGAAGGTTAACCACCTGCTCTGATTACCCTTTCAAAGATTCCTATAGGGTTGAATTTCCTTGGGCCTTCCATTTACATCTGGCAAGGTTAACCTTCAAATCTCCTCTAACTGCCTCACAGTTGTAGACTCCCCATTTAACACAAATATCGCTAGCATATTAAGTGTAGCCCCCTCAGTTCAAAACTCTCCTGTTTCTAATGGTCTTTAACTCTGGAGTTTTGCATCTAGGAGCATTTGCGGTGAGGCAGTCTGGGAAGAGTGTCCTGCAGTCAGCATCGCGGTGAAGCAGTCTGGAAAGAGTGACCTTCAGTCAGCATTGCGGTGAAGCAGTCTGGGAAGAGTGTCCTGCAGTCAGCATCGCGGTGAAGCAGTCTGGGAAGAGTGTCCTGCAGTCAGCATTGCAGTGAAGCAGTCTGGGAAGAGTGTCCTGCAGTCAGCATCGCAGTGAAGCAGTCTGGGAAGAGTGTCCTACAGTCAGCATCGTGATGAAGCAGTCTGGGAAGAGTGTCCTGCAATCAGTTCTTGTTGAAAATCACAAGAGTGACATCACAAGACAGCGCGAGAGAGCGGCAGAGAGATCAGAACCAGCGCGAGCGCGGGGAAGCTTCAAAAAGCGATGTCAGCACAAAGGTGAGAGCTGATTGGTGAGTAGTGGGTAAGTGTTTTTCTCCAGGTTTTACTCCAGTTTTTCTCCAGTTTAAAATAGATTAAGCTAAGGAAAGGTAAGAATTCTAGTTTTTATCTAAAGTACATAAATAGCTTAACATTTTTTTACTGTGTTTAACTTAAAGTAAAGGTTTATTTTCAACTACAGACGTAGCAGGGCAGCTCAGTCCCGTGGTATGTGCCACCTGCAACATGTGGGAAGTCCTAGACGCTCCTTGCCCTCTGACCAGCCACGTGTGCAGGAAGTGCCAACAGCTGCAGCTACTTGAGCTCTGAGTTTCAGAGCTTATGGGGAAGCTGGAGGCACTGAGGTGCATCTGCGAGGCTGAGAGTTTCGTGGATAGCAGATCGAGAGGGAATGGGTGACCATCAGTCAGCAGAAAGGTGTCAGGCAGGTAGTCAGGAAATCCCCACGATGCATCTCACTTGAGAACCATTTTTCTGTGTCGGAAAACGGTGAGAGTGACGGTTACTCTGGGGAGTGCTCAGCTGCACAGGGAGGGGGGAGGAAAAAGAGGGGAAGAGCAATAGTGGTAGGAGACTTGATAGTAAGGGGAACAGACAGGCATTTCTGCAGCCGTAGACGTGACTCCAGGATGGTATGTTGTCTCCCTGGTGCCAGGGTCAAGGGTGTCACTGAAAGGTTGCAGGGTATTCTAAAGGGGGAGGGCAAACAGACAGAGATCATGGTACATAATGGTACCAACAGCATAGGTAGAAAGAAGGATGAGGTCCTGCAAGCAGAATTTAGGGAGCTAGGAAGCAGATTAAAAAACAGGACCTCAAAGGTAATAATCTCTGGATTACTTCCAGTGCCACATGCTAGTGAGTATAGAAATAGGAGGTTAGTCCAGATGAATGCGTGGCTGGAGAGATGGTGCAGGAGGGAGGGCTTTAGATTTCTGGGACATTGGGACTGTTTCTGGGAGTGGTGGGTTGCACCTGAACTGGAATGGGACCAACATCCTTGCGGGAAGGTTTGCCAATGCTGTTGGGGTGGCTTTAAACTAACTTGGCTGGGGGATGGGATCTTGAGAGGAAGTTCAGCAGGGGGAGATACACAGCCAAAATTAGAAGAGAGAGAAAGTGAGTCTGGAAGGCATAGAAATTATAGGCCAGTTAAGGCACAAGGGAGTTTGGCAAGGTTGGATTGTATTTATTTTAACGCAAGGAGTCTGACAAATAAGGCAGATGAGTTGAGGGCACAAATTAACACATGGAAGTATGATGTCAATGCTGTCACAGAGACATGGTTGAGAGAGGGGCAGGATTGGCAGCTCAATATTCCAGGATATAGGGTCTTCAGTCAAGACAGGGAAGGAGGTACAAGAGGAGGGGCTTTTGCAATATTGATCAAGGAATCAATTAAAACAGTAAGGAGATAGGACATCTTAGAAGGCTCCACAAATGAAGCCATATGGGTAGGACTTAAAAACAAACAAGGAGCAAT
The DNA here is from genome assembly GCF_964194155.1 of Cetorhinus maximus. Lineage (NCBI taxonomy): Eukaryota > Metazoa > Chordata > Chondrichthyes > Lamniformes > Cetorhinidae > Cetorhinus > Cetorhinus maximus. The sequence continues at coordinate 5,780,853 of NC_135882.1, forward strand.
CACATTGCTGGGAGTGTACTATAGGCCCCCAAACAGTCAGAGAGAAATAGAAGAGCAGATAAGTAGGCAAATTTCAGAGAGGTGTAAAAATAATAGGGTAGTAATAGTGGGGGATTTCAACTTCCCCAACATTAACTGGGTTAGTTATAGTGTGATAGGATTAGAGGGAGCGGAATTCTTAAAATGCATCCAGGAAAGCTTTTTAAGCCAGTATGTAGAAACTCCTACAAGAGAGGGTGCGGTCCTGGACTTAATTTCAGGGAATGAAGCCAGGCAAGTGGTAGAGGTATCAGTGACATAGTGTTTTGCAGATAGCGATCATAATTCCGTTAGATTCAAGGTTGTTATGGAAAAGGACAAGGATGGGCCAGAAATCAGAGTTCTAAATTTGGGGAAGGCCGGTTTTTAATAAGATCAGATATGATTTGGCCAGAGTGGACTGGGAGCAGCTACTTTTAGATAAATCTGCGTCAGAGCAGTGGGACTCATTCAAGGAGGAAATAGGGAGAGTACAGGGCCAACACATTCCAGTAAAGATAAAGGGTGGGACCAACAAATCCAGGAATCCCTGGATGTCAAGGGATATACAGGATTGGATAAAGAGAAAAAGGGAGGCTTATGGCAGATACTGAGGGCTCAAAACAGCAGAAGCCCTAGAGGAGTATAGAATGTGTAGGGGGAACTTAAAAAGGAAATTAGGAGAGCAAAAAGGGGACATGAAAAAACATTGGCAGGTAAAATAAAGGAAAATCTAAAGTTATTTTACAAGTACATTAAGAGTAAGAGGATAACTAGGGAAAGAGTAGGGCCCATTAAGGACCATAGTGGTAATTTATGTGTGGAGCCGGAAGACATAGGTAGGGTTCTAAATGAATACTTTGTGTCGGTGTTCACAAGTGAGAGGGACGACGTGGGTATGGAAATCAGGCAGAAGGACTTTGATATAATTAAAGAAATTAGCATAGAAATGGAGGGGGTTCTATGTGGTCTGGCAGGCTTAAAAGTAGATAAATCTCTAGGCCCGGATGAAATGTAATGGTTGTTGATTGAGGCAAGGGAGGAGATAACAGGGATGCTGGCAATAATTTTCAATACCTCTTGGCCACAGGAGAGGTGCTAGAGGACTGAGTCCCTGTCTGCCCTCTCAGGTGGGCATAAAAGATCCATGATGCTGTTATGAAGAAGAGCAGGGGAGTTCTCCCCCATGTTCTGGCCAATATTTATCCCTCGACCAACATCAGTTGATGCCTCAGTTTAACCTCTCATCTTAAAAGATGGCATACCTGACAGTGCACAACTCCCTCAGTGCTGCACTGAGAGTGTCAGCCTAAATTGTTGTGTCCAAGTCCTGGAGTGGGACTAGAAAGACCCACAGCCTTCTGACTGAGAGACAAGAGTGCTACCTCGATCAACATCACAAAAACGGTTTATCTGGTCATTATCACATTGCTGTTTGTGTGATCTTGCTGTGTGTAAATAGGCTGATACATTTCCTACATTCACAACAGTGCTTTTATTTCATAAGTATCTCATTAGCTGTAAAGCGCTTTGGGAAATACTATAGTCGTGAAAGGCGCTATATAAATGCAAGTCTTTCTTTCTTTGGTACAGGTTGAAAGAATTTTGAGCACTCTTAGGGAAGCAGACTGAAGCCATGGAAAGAGCATTGAAAGGCTGCAGGGTAGCAGACCCTCCCTACTCCCATGTTCAGCTGAAATACACAACAGCTGACTCCCAGCATCCGTTCAGAGCCAGGAGATGTGAAAAGAGATTGATGATCTTTCAAAGGTACCTGAACCAATGACATTGATGGTTTAAAGTGCAGCAGGCAGACTTAATGGAAGAAAGATTTTTTTGTGTTAATATGATGTTAGTTGTATTGTTACGGTTAAGGAAAAACAGGTGGAGAGTGTCGATTAAGCATCTTGAGCACATATAAAGAGAGGCTGTGGCCGGGTGGTCCTGGAAGGGAGCACATGGTATCCACTGGTGTACTTGAGGCCTTCCCTGACTGGTGGGCACCGCAGGGGCTGGGGGGTGCATCGTCATCCCCAGGAACAATATTTTGATTTGATTTTGTAAGTTTCCTTTCAGAACTTTGATTCTTTGTTAGAGCGCTCCACCATGGGCTGTAACCCCCTCTCGTTAGTTTACTTTGATTATTGGTTTTATTTAAAAAGTACTATAAAGAGAGGCTGCTCTCTATGTGGGATGTGTAAAGAAAGGAGCTATCAGGAAAAGCATTTGCGTCTAGTTTCACACTTCACCAGCTGACTTGGAATCAATTTATCATTTGGGGTGGGGAAGTATGAAACGTAGGGCAGGATTTTACCAGCACCCGGGAGGTGGAATGGAAGGTGTTGGGGCCGGTAAAATCATGGTAAGTTGTGTAGGATTGGCTCTCTGACGTAGTACTGCAGTCAGGGCATTTTACTGATGGTGGGATTGGATGTGAAGATGGTGAGCTGCCTTCTTGAACCGCTGCAGTCCATGTGATGTAGGTACACCCACAGTGCTGTTAGGGAGGGTGTTTCAGGATTTTGACCCAGCGACAGTGAGGGAATAGCGATATATTTCCAAGTCAGGATGGTGAGGGGCTTGGAGGGGAATTGCTGGCGGTGGTGTTCCCATGTACCTGCTGCCCTTATCCTTCTAGATGGTAGCAGTCGCAAGTTTGGAAGATGCTGCCTAAGGAGCCTTGGTGAGTTGCTGCAGTGCATCTTGTAGATGGTACACACCGTGGCCACTGTGCATCGGTGATGGAGGGGGTGAATATTTGTGGATGGGGTGCCAATCAAGTGGGCTGCTTTGTTCTGGATGATGTCAAGTTTCTTGAGTGTTGTGGGAACTACACCCATTCAGGTAAGTGGGGCGTATACAATCACAATCATAACTTGTGCCTTGTAGATGGTGGACAGGTTTTGGTGGGTCAGGAGGTGAGTTACTCTCTGCATGATTCCCAGCTTCTGACCTGCTCTTGTAGCCACAGTATTTATATGGCTAGTCCAGTCCAGTTTCTGGTCAATGGTAACCCCCAGGGCGTTGATAGTGAGGGATTCAGCGATGGTAATGCCATTGAATGTCAATGGGCTATGGTTAAATTCTCTCTTGCTGGAGATGGTCATTGCCTGGCACTTGTGTGGCACAAATATTACTTGTCATCAAGGAGACAGGCAGCCAGTTTACAATCAAAGGAGCAATTAGGGGCAATTTGACCTAACTGTCAGCATTGTGCCAATGAAGGGATGTCTTCGCACCACGTAGGGAGACTGGCAGCTAAATGGAGGCAGCTTCCCCGAGCAGCAACTCAGTGGGGAAGGCCTTACAGGTCAAACAAGGGGCCAGGAGCAGGGAAGACACACGCATGACCCCAAAGACCTTCCTGGAGGGGTCTGCCCTCCAACACCTGGCACATTGATTATTTTTTTTTTTTTAACTTGCCTGTCTCTGTTCTTGAGGACCCTGCATTCCTCAGCCGTGATCATCTCTCTCATTGGCAATGCTGAGGCTTCGGAGTTACGGGCCCTGTGATTGGACCAGCAACTCTTTCGAGTTATCAACAGATCTCACGTAACTCTTTCGAGTACATTCACAGTTCTTGGTTTCCGGGAGTGGGAAACTCTTTCGAGTTATCAACAGTCACAGATTGCAACTCTTTCGAGTACAATCACAGTTCTTGGTTTCCGGGAGTGGGACATGAACCCACAACCCTCTGATTCAAAGGCGAGGGTACTATGAACTGAGCCACAACATGGACAGCCTATCCGCCATCCTTAATTGGATGGCTAGGCTGATCAACAGCCAATTAGGAGGCTGCCTGTGGTAAAATTGCCAAGCAGGTCCCACTGGCAGCAAGTTTGGCCTCAGGACCCACTTTTCAGCCTGACATCAGGGTTCTAATGCCCCTCATAAAATTCAACCCTACAGGTACATAAAATAGGAAACCATTCACAAGAGTCAGAGAGAGGATTTGGCACTGGTCATCATTGATCATTATCCTAAAGTTGATAGCCGTCAGGTTAATCAGTGAAGCCAGTGTTTATTCAAAAAATGAATAATTACAAAACGCAGTTTCAAAATCAACAGGAAAAGTCCAGGAAAATCTTATGATTCCCGTGTGAAAGGAGTAGAAATTTAACTTCTTCAATCACCATAAAGCAAAGGGGCTGTATGCAAAGGAAATATTCTCAAATCCTATGTATTTAAAATTTGATTTATGGTCCTTCTAATCATATCCATGATGCATCAGAGGACGTTTTACAACAACAACGACTTATACTTACAAAGCACCTTTGACATAATGAAACATTCCAAGGTGCTTAACAGGAGCATTATAAGATAAAGTATGACCCTGAGCGGTGTAAGGAGATATTTGGTCAGGGAAGGAGTTCCAAAGCTCAGGGCCCAGCCAGCTGAAGGCACAATGGTGGAGTAATTAAAATTGGGGACGCTCAAGAGGGCAGAATTAGGGGGGTGCAGATATCTCGGAGGGTTGTGGAGCTGCAGGGGATTACAGAGATAAGGAGGGGCAGCCATGAAAGGATTTGGAAACAAGGGTGAGAATTTTAAAATTAAGACATCAAATCAAATTTTACGTCAAATGAAGACAAATTATTTTGTGTTTGTACAGACCAGGAGTGCTCATTGTAAAGATAATGGGTCACTCCAACCCTGAGAGCTTCCACAGCTTAAGGCTTAAGATCCAGTCTTAAGACTGGATCTGATCCAGCCCCACATTCTCCACCCCACTCACTGCTCGATATTCCCACTGCTACAACCTTTGTGACTGCCAATGTCTCTGCTCCTTCCTCTCCCACTACTCTCAGTGCTGATCCAGCTCCAGTTTCCATTTCCTGAGAGAGGTCACATTCTCACTGAGCTCCAAATCCTGCTTCTGTCCTGGGTTTGATTCTAAAGTTGCTGTGGCCCTTTAGGATAACTGTAATTGACAACACTATGCTCATTAGCAGTACTGAAAGAGAGGTAATTGGCCACAAAGGGCCACAGGTGTCTCTCTCTCTCTCTCTCTCGCTATTAGAGAGAGACGATTGACTAGATACATCGTGAGAAGCATTCCACAAACATGAGGAGACAGGCCTTCATGAACCCGCACAGCCAGTACAGGGATTGAACCCGCGCCTTTGCCATCATTCTGTATCACAATCTAGCCAACTGAGCTAACTGGCCCCCAGGAGTCAGCAAGGAGCAATGGACCATATGATTTCCTCCTAAATAAATCACTGCTGCAATGGCCAGGAATCAAACTTGGGTCAGCTGCTTGGAGCTCAGCTATGCTCACGATTATCTCTCTCCAATTACCACCAGCCAGGATTTGAACCCAAGTTAAAATCATGAGGCATCTGGAAAGAGTCGATAGGGAAAAATCGTTCCCATTGGCTGAAGGATTGAGAACCAGTGGACACATGATGGGTGAGGACACGTGTTGGGATTTGCCCTTTTTTTCACTCCTCAATTGATCATTGTGGTACTATAAGATCTTGAGACTTGTATATTTAAACATGAACCCTTTATTGTTAACCTTTAACTATTTACAGATCCCAGGTTACTGTCATGTATGGTGCTGTCACCTCTGTGCAGGCTGGTTCCAGAGTGTCCTCTCTAGACTTTTCTCCCTGAGCCTATTACCATGTGACTCTACACATCATATCATGGGCGTGGCTATTCTCCAGTCCCACATTGACCCCTGCTCTGCTGAATACCTTTTCATTACAATGGCATGCAGGCACATACTACAATTGTAACAGGGTTTTATGTAATTTATAAGGACTGAAGTATTCATGTCTGTGCTTAACCATTTGCATGCTGACTGCAAAGAAACCAATCTTGAGTTTAAACTAATGGGGTTCTTTTTTCATTGAGTTAAAAACCCACCCAGGTAAAGATACAAAGTTATCCTGACCTTCGCAACACACACACAAGCATGCTGAATAACAAGTTATACAGTAGGAGGTTACTTTTTAGCCAAATTAAAATTTAGTCTTCACTATAAAGGATACAAGTAATATCCCAGAAATAGCTGTAAATAAGGAAAAAGGAGGGAGGGAGGAACTCAGGAAAATTACAATCGCTAGAAAAGTGGTATTAAGGAAATTGTTGGAGCTGCGGGCTGACAAATCCCTGGGTCCTGATGGACTTCATCCTAGGGCCATAAAAGAAGTGGCTAGTGAGGAAGTTGATGCATTGGTTTTAATTTTCCAAAATTCCCTAGGTTCAGGGAAGGTTCCAATAGCAAATGTAACTCCTTTATTCAAAAAGGAAGGGAGACAGAAAGCAGGAAACTACAGGCCAGTTAGCTTAACATCTGTCATAGGGAAAATGTTAGAAGTTATTATTAAAGATGTTATAGAAGGGCACTTCGAAAAGTTTAAGGCAATCAGGCAGAGTCAACATGGTTTTGTGAAAGAGAAATCATGTTTAACCGATTTATTGGAGTTCTTTGAAGGAATTATATGTGCTGTGGGTGAAGGGGGACCGGTGGATGTACTGTACTGAGATTTCCAGGAGGCATTTGATAAGGTGCCACATCAAAGGTTATTGCGGAAAATAAAAGCTCATGGTGTAGGGGGTAACATATTGGCATAGATAGAATATCGGCTAGCCAAGAGCAAACAGAGAGTTGGCATAAATGGGTCATTTTCTGGTTGGCAAGATGTAACGAGTGGTGTGCCACAGGGATCAGTGCTGGGGCCTCAACTTTTACAATTTATATAAATGACTTGGATGAAGGGGCAGATGGTATGGTTGCTAAATTTGCTGATGACACAGATTGGTAGGAAAGTAAGTTGTGAAGAGGACATAAGGAGGCTACAAAGGGACATAGATCAGCTAAGTGAGTGGGTAAAGATCTGGCAAATGGAGTATAATGTGAGTAAATGTGAAATCATTCATTTTGGAAGGAAGAATAAAAAAGAAGCTTATTATCGAAATGGTGAGAGATATCAGAGCTCTGAGATTCAGAGGGATCTGGGTGGACTGATGCATCAATGAGTCACAAAAGGCTAGTATGCAGGTGCAGCAAGTAATTAGGAAAGCTAATAGAGTGTTATGCTTTATTGCGAAGGGAATTGAATAAAAAAGTGTTGAGGTTATGCTTCAGTTTTACAGGGCACTGGTGGGACCACATCTGGATTACTGCGTACAGTATTGGTCTTATTTAAGGAAGGTTGTAAATGCATCAGAAGCAGTTGAGAAAAGGTTTATTGGACTAATACCAGGAATGGGCAGGTTGTCTTATGAGGAAAGGTTGGACAGGTTAGACTTGTATCCACTGGAATTTAGAAGAGTAAGAAGTGACATGATTGAAACTTTTAAGATCCTGAGGGGTCTTGACAGGGTGGATGTGGAGAGGATGTTTCCTCTTGTGGGAGAATCTAAAACTAGGGGCCACAGTTTAAAAATAAGGGGTCGCTCATTTAAGACAGAGATGAGGAGAATTTTTTTTCTCTCAGAGGGTTGTGAGGCTTTCAAACTCTTTCCCTCAAACGGCAGTGGAAGCAGGGCCTTTGAATATTTTTACATCAGATCTGGAGGAATTCCTGCTAAGCAAAGGGGTGAAAGGTTATCAGGGGTAGGTGGGAGGTTACAATCAGTTCAGCCATGATCTTATTGAATGACTGAGCAGGCTCGAGGGGGTGAGTGGCCTACTCCTGCTCCTAATACGTCTGTTTGTAAAGGGCAAAATCTGGGCGGAATCATCCCAGATTTGCACCAAGTATGGTGGCCGGTGTGATAAAAGATGTTTTACCTGCTGGCCGCAATGGCGGCTTTTCGCGCAGGATGGTCCCATTCCCGGTGTGTCCCACCGCATTAATAACGCATTCACGGGGAACATGCTGGATCGCTGGCGGGCGGGCTTGGATTTACCCACCACACCATGACCTCAGCGCTTCCTCGCTCCAGGCACCATGTTTAAAGCGCACCAGAGCGCAGCCCACTTCATGTCTAGAGACCAGTACGACTCCAGGTGACAGGTGGCCCCGAAAGCAAAGAAGGTGACAGCTCCTAAATTTAGTGACGTCTCTCTGGGACGCCTGCTGGACACAGTGGAAGGCCACCACAATGCCCTCTACCCCAGCTCCGGCCACAGGAGGTCCACCAGAGTGACCAATCCGGCCTGGGAGGCGGTGGCAGTGGTGGTCAGCACCACCGGAGCACAGAGGGGGTCAGCCGTCCAGTGCAGGAAGAGGATGAATGATCTCATCCGTTCCCCAGGGTAAGTCAACCACCTCATCACTCTCAACTCACACACTCACCAACCCATCACACACCCACAGGGACCTCACACCTCAAGGGACAACACCACTAACTCTCACACACACCCTCACATCTCCATCAGGCTCATATCCTCTGGAGCTCGACCCATCATGGTAGCCATGGTTGAGTTCCTGCAGTGGCAATGCGAAGGGGAAATGGAGCACCTCAACATCCCTGTGTCTGCTCCTTTCCCTCAGCGAGTCAGGCCAGGGCCCTCGAGCACCGAAGAGAGTAAGTGCGGCAGTTGGGCACCCCAGGCCACCCACTCAGGAATCTCAGAGGCTGTCCTCTCACTCCGAGTCCTCTTTGCCTATGACCACCCACCCACAACCTCGTCCTCTGACACCGCAGAGGGAGCAGCTGGCCCACAGGAGGACAAGCCTGGACCCGCAAGGCCTCAGCTCTCCAGAGGACGCATGCCGAAGTCATCAGAGGCAACAGGGTCAAACATTGCACAGGCTGTCTCCACCCAGGCTGCAGATGTCAGGGCAGCACCTAGAAGAAGTGGTAGGCCTAGAAATGTTAAGAAATTCTGATCACCAGTGGTTGCATTGTGAACACATTTTGTCACTTTATAATCTGAAAATATATTCACTTTCACTGAATAATGTGTAATGTTGTCTTTCAGGCTTCGTGAGTCCTCCACCTGCTTACCACCCCACCCCCCATCCCCCATCCCCTCCACCCCCCCATCCCCCACCCCCCATCCCCCATGCCCCATGCCCCATCCCCCACTAGCAGTTCAGCTTCATGCACCCAGACCATGAGTGATTCTGGAGGGAGGAGTGTGTGTGTGGCAGGGTATTTGGGAGCCTTGTGCAATCATCCTCCCACACACGCGGATCCTTCCTCCATCACACTCATCTCACTGTCCTGCTGCCTGCTGGGGTTCTTTTTCAGGTGTCCATCTGAGCTGACCTGCATCTCCGGCCACCCACTGACCGCACTCCCATGCAGCACCTGTACCCGTCCAACACGAGGATCCACTCACTTTCGTTTTAACAAACGTGTTTGTGGTAATGTTCTTGATCAGCTTTCCCCTCCCCCAGTCACCAATGTCCTTTCGCTGATCACTGTTGACCCCCCCCGGCATCACTTTCCACCTCCCCACCGTCACCTACCAACCTGAACACTTGTCTGCCCAGGATGTCCAGGTGAATGTGCAGGTTCTTTACCTCCCTGAGAATCCCACCCCCATCCACATTGATCTACCCAACCTCCTATTTCTCAACCCCTGGGTCCATGTCTGCCTTCGTGTACCCTCCAACACCCTCGCAGCCCCTTCTACCATTACTGATGCACCCTCACACTCCCACCCTACCAGTTCCCTCTGGCCTCACTTGCTCTCACCATTCCCTCCTATCCTGTCCACCCTCAGTTCACTCCCCAGGAGGTGGTTATTGACTCCATAGACTTCTTCCTTCCACCCACTCCTCCAACTGGACACCTTCCCCTCTCCAAACTCCCTCCTCCCCCAGACACCTTCCCCTCTCTAAACTCCCTCCTCCAGCCAGAAACCTTCTCCCCTCCAAACTCCCCCACTTACACCTTCTCCCCCGCCCCTTATACCTACCTCCCCACTTGCAGAATTCTGCCCCTTTACACCCTCCTCCCCCCATACTCCATCCTCCCCCTGGTACCTTCGAGCCCCCCCAACCTCACCCCACTCCAACACCTTCATCACTCCCCCTCCCAACCTCACCGCACCCCAACCCCTCAGTACACCATCCTCTCATACTCACACCTAGACCAACCTTTCCCCCCCACTCGCTGATCACCTTTAGCAGCCCATGACTAAGACCGGGATGATCCGAAGCAGACCCAAGATATCAACAGAGACCTCCCACCATCCATGAGCTGCTTCATGGTGGAGCCATGTGCATGAGGATCCACCCAGCATGTGATGCACGTGTTCCTCTAGCATCCAGTAGCTGTAGGGATCCAGCATCTTCTTCTCGGACGTCCGCGATCTGAGCAAGACTCTAAAGGTAAGCCCCAACCTCTGCACATCATGCTTGTCCCGACGTGTTCTAGGCCGATGTGTTTTCCCAATAGCAGGATGCAAAGCAGGTTCAAGCCAGCCTCCAGCGTGCTTGGTGTTCCGCTATAGCGGACAACATTGGATGATCCTGCTGTGATATCACACCGGCTGAAACCGATTTCCGCCCCTCACGCCAAATTCTCCCCCTGGCCAGCCATGACCCCCGCCGGCAACAGGACCAGACGATTCCACCCTGAGAGTTCACTGTTCCTGAATCCTTTGCTGGTATCCATGCCAGAATTTTCCATGGTGGTCTTACAATTCCAGTGGAGTTGAAGCAAATGAAAAACTGCAATCTCTGGAGATAGTCTTGTTTTATATGTAATCCGTCTTTTCCAAAAGTCAATTATTTTTGCATCTGATGTTCCTTCCATTTGAAAATTCTCTATCTCTGTGTTGGATTTCAAACTATAATAGAGATAGGGTCTTGAACTTGAAAGAGAAGGGAGAGAGAAATGATTACTGCTCCATTGGCAGATTTCTTCCAGACTCCTGCTTCGCACCTGGGCTGTTGTAATAAATGATATTTCAAAAATGGTTATTCTAGTCACATGACACCTCTTCCCCTATTGTTTTCAGAAAGTACTTAACTAACTTAAGTCTGGACAGACTGTGGCATTTGTTTTATGGCCTAGGTGATTAGATTCTGTAATGTCCCAGCCATTAACTACCAGATGATCAATTATCCATCTTGATGAGATAGGAAGAACACTTATTATGTACTTTCTGTCTCCGCTTGAGAGGTGGCTTTCTAGAAATGTAAATAGTGAGGTCTAGTACAGTTTCAATAAATCTTTTGAAGTAGTTCTTGACGTCAGCAGGTGTGAAATTCCATAGGAGATTGTCTTGTCATGTTTTCATTGTAATTCATATTGGAAAGTTCCAGAAATTAATCAATTTGTAATACCAGATGTCAGGTGACTTGTGGCAGCCATCTTAAGTCAGTGTCTTTGCTTGCTTTTAAAAAGCATTTTTAAAGCAGTTCAGTATGTATTTGACCAGCCAATGAAATTAAAGATTAATATCATGGAACAAGGTGCATTGCTCATTCGGAGAGCTCGTGCAAACACAATGGGCTGAATGGCTTCCTTCTGTGCTATCACAATTTTGTGATCCTGTGAAGCTTTTAAACTACTGAAAGGAATGGATAGCTGTGGACAGATCATTCAATCGTGATTGTGAGTGCAAAACTATAGGATATAGAAGCACCCAGATTAACAAGACCGAAGGGAGCAGGATTATCCCTTCTTTGGAGCATTGGTTATGGAATAGGCTTCCGGCTAAAGCATTTGTTAACATCTTTAGGGAGAGCTGGGTGGCTATGAATGCAACCAAGGGTTAAAGGAGACGGAAAGAGGTGGCTAACAGCTGATTGGAAAATGTTAGCTCTGGGCTGCAGACTCCAACGAATTGTTATGACACAGAATGTAATAGAGAGGGATGGACGCTAAGGCAAGTCAAATCACTCAGATATTCTGTAATTTTACTCAATTTGTTGTCGGGGTGGGCAGCAAAAGTCAAGACTTCCCAATTCCTTCCCTCAAAAGATTAAACAGGTTCAATGGACTCCAGATTCTAGCTGGATACACAGTAACAAGGGGGCAATTTTAACTTTATCTGCCTGTCGGAGAAGTGACGAGATTGGGAACAGTACTAGCTTCACGCTCTGCCTGGTTTTACTCTCGGTTGAAGTCAATATTGGGCAGGATTTAAAACCACAATCGCCCAACTCGATTCCCTCTCGGAGAGTTCGATCAAAATTACCCCTGGTGTGTTTAGTGAGCTCATGATGTTTTTTTTCTCATTCAACATTTACTTAATGTTGAGAACAAACTGCTGAAGCCATAGCTTACATGTTAAAGGGAAGCAGTGAACCTTACTCAAAGGGGGTTCAAGATATCCAATATCTTATGTTGGAGTACCAATAGACCTTACCTCTGCACTGTGGATATTGTTTGTCTAACCTCCCCACCTCCAGAGAAGCAAAGGGTTTTCTCTATTGTAATAGAGTCCAAACATCGTCGCTGCTATTTCCCAGTAACGGTTGCCGTGTTACAGGCCCCAGGCCTTGCCTTAATGGGCAGGAAGGCCGTTACTGTCAGGCTGCTGAACCTTTCTTGTCACCCGGTGATAACAGTGATAACCAGATTTGACATGTTTCCCTTCCCTCCAGCCCATTAGTCGGGAGATACTGTCAAAGGAGATGAATTAAGAATGACTGAAGGTCACTACCAAACAGACAATAGTTCATGGATATAGCTAACCCTAGTGAGAGGCTGAAGTTATCTTTGCACAATTTTGTTTCTTTTCTTTCCCCAAGATATTAGACTTTTGGTGGTCTCCTGTACAACGGTAACAAGAGTTTAATTTAAAGAATTTTAAGTTTCCCAACAACTATTACAGAGCCATAGAGGCATTATGCTACAGAAGCAGGCCCTTCTGCCCATTGTGTCCATGTGGATTAAGCGATACCACTACCTTCAATCTTCAACAGTAAATGTGAAAAATGTCTCCTATAAGAGTTGTAGTACACGAATTGAATTGATATTCTTTTTTTTTTATTCATTCACAGGATCTGAGCATCGCTGGCTAGGCCAGCATTTATTGCCCATACCTAATTGCCCTTGGGAACATGTTGATGAGCCGCCTTCTTGAACCGCTGCAGTCCATGTGGTGTAGGTACACGCACAGTGCTGTCCGGGAGGGAGTTCCAGGGTTTTGACCCAGAGACCGTGAAGGGACGGCGATATATTTCCAAGTCAGGATGGTGAGTGACTTGGAGGGGAACTTGCTGGTGGTGGTGTTCCCATCTACCTGCTGCCCTTGTCCTTCTAGGTGGTAGAGGTCATGGGTTTGGTTGTTTATGCCAAAAAGTGCCAATAATGGACATTATTAAAAATGCGATTCTATGAAAGCACCCGCCAATTAGTATACTGTAGTGTATCATAAAGTGTCAGGATTGGATTCACCCAAGCATTTTCCCACAGCATCCCTTGTCAAACTCAGTTGTACATCATCAGCTTATGAGCTGAATAAAACCTCTGAGGGAGGAATAGAGAACTGGATGAGTCGTTAACCAGATTATTCTCCTTAGAGCAGCGTTGGCAAAAGCCAAGGAATTATGCATCTAATTATCTTTTTTAGTTCTGAAGCTGGTGGGAACATGTGGAGCCAGAAGAAAATATGTCTGAAATGATGGGGAAGAAATAAACTGTCTAAGAATAATAAAGCTGTCTCATTGTCTGGCCACAATCTGGCTACAATCAGCTAGTAGTTTCTACTAGTATTGTTGAATGTGGGTATTGCTGAAAAGAGAGACGCGTTGCCAAAGCTTTTCAATTTGCGGTCATCAGGACAAATGCAAGAATGCCAAATTTCAAATGCTCCCAACAATTTTTACTACAAGAGAAAAATGGTGCTGATTGGTTAGCAAGTCAGCTCGGATTGGCTGAGGTGTCATCATAGAGACAGCAAAGTATAGGCAACCCAATTCAAAAAGGCACAAGGCTTGAGCATATTCCTTTTGTTTGCAGAGAATGGGTCCCTACGTATGTCACTTCTAGCAAGTGTAAATGGTTATTGCTAATAGCTACACTAGCAACAAATTAAAGATAATTAAATTATGAATTAAATAACTAATTAAAATCAAGCTTATAACGTGGCTCATGCACGTTTGCTGGAAGTGACATACATTTATATCCCAGCTTCTCTACTCTGTCTGCATAATGGAAGTCCCTCATCCCTGGTGCCATTCTCGTAAATCTCCACTGTATTTACAATGAAATGATCTTTAAAAAAAGAGAAAGTAATTTCCTTCTGGTTTTTTGTTCTGTCCTTGATGTGAGCAAGAGACGTTATTGAGCTAACACGGAACTGTCAAGCTGAGGAGGTTTGGGACAACAATAATTAGCCTCTAGCTGACCTGAGGACCTGTTTCGAACACTTCCACACAGGGTTAACGAAGCAATGGCTGCAACAGCTAAACATTACAACCACGTTTCAGGCCCCTTACGCACGATGCCATGGGAGGTCAGTTACTAAGGTTATAAATTCCTCAGTCTGCTTTGTTAATACTTTTCCAGTGACTGTAGGTCAAGCAAATTGTTCAAAATAATATTTTGAGGGCCATATTTTCCTAAAGCCTCAGTGGGAGTAGAGTGATGTATAAGATAAACACACTCATTTGATCCTAACCCAGAAAGCCTGCCTGCTTCAGATTTAATAATTCTTAAAGTGATTAAACTTAATGAGGTTTGAATAGTATTAAAACAATCATTAAATTGTCCCTTTATGCTAAATTGAGCTGTTCTCCAGGTATTTTATAACACTAGTTTGCCATAAATAGTTTACAGTGCTCTGCAGGGATTTTATTTGTGATTTGATTTTATGCTCAGTTGGTTAGGCTCAGCAGGTATCCCTCTTGTCTCTGAGTCAAACGGTTGGGGTTTCATGTCCCACTCCAGAGACTTGAGCCCAACAATTCAGTTTGATGCTGTCGGATGCCAGTACTGAGGGAGTGTGGCACTGTTGGAGATGCCGTCTTTTTCAGCTGAGACCTTAAAACTGAAACCCTGTCTGCCCCGATGAAAGGGTTCTGATGAAAGGTCATTGACCTGAGGCATTAACTCTGTTTCTTTCCACAGTTACTGCCTGACCTGCTGAACATTTCCTGCATTTTTTGTTTTTATTTCAGATTCCCAGCACCTGCAGTATTTTGCTTTTGTATGCGTGACTCTGGCTGCCCTTTAAGGTGGACACAAAAGATCCTATAGTATTGTTTCGAAGAGCAGGTGTCTGAGACAATATTTATCCATCAACCAGCAACTGCTACAGATTATCTAATCATTAGTACATCACTGTAAGTGGGAGTTTGCTGTGTGCAAATTGGCTGCCACAGTACAACAGTGACTACACTTCAAGAAGTAATTCATTGGCTGCAAAGGCGCTATAGAAATGCAAGCCTTTCTTTTTCATTGTAATTTACAATGAACAACTTTACAACTAGTTGCTTACTGTCCACATATCAGCAGGAAAGAGCTGTGTTTCAAAGATATAATGTAGAGAGCAAGAGGTCTTGTGGCACAATGGGTAGCATCCCTAGCTCTGGGTTCAAATCCTACTTCAGGACTTGGTGCATTCATACAGGGTTGATTGTCAGCCTGTAAATCCTTCCAATATGCCTGATGTGGGAGAGAAAGTGTGGGAGAGTTTCCTGGTCAGCCATACAGCAGAAGGCAATGGCAAACCATTGCAATACTCCTAGCATAATCATGGATCAATCGAATGGAAGTCCATGGTCACCAATGCCACCTTAGGGCATGGTACATGAAGGAGGAGGAATGGAGAGAGTAGGGCCAAGGGCATCATCCACAATCAGTGTGGTCATGGTAACGAGGGACCATGGTAACGATGGCCTGTGAAGCCTATTGTCACTTAGCCAGACTGACTGGGGATCCATCCCCTGGGATTCCTTCCCAACCTGCCACAAACATATAGAGGCAGGGAGCCCAATTCCCTGGCAAATTTCCCCACCTGCCACTGCTTGCCAACATTGTGCAAGGGGACAGGAGCCCCCAGGAAATGCTGATAGTGGGCCTGGGTTATCTCCCCGGTTGATAGGGAGGATGGTGCTATAAAGAGGTAGGAAGCCTCTTCTCTCTCTAGTTTAGCCCTCGATGACTTACCCTTGCAGGCGGTTCCCATCAGTCTTCAGAGTGTTGCTGCCCCTTTAATTGCATCATTGGCTCTTGAGGAACCATGCAGCAACAGTTCCACTGAAAGAAGCCTGGCGTTCCCCTTGGGGCGAGACCGAGCTCCCTCGCTGTGGCAGGAACACACCATGCACATTAAATGAGCCCAGATGCAGCAAAATAAGTCAAGGTTGGGCAGGGCTGCACAATGTTGGCAAGCAGGGTAGGTGGGAAATTTGCCAGGGAATTGGGCTCCCTGCCTCCATTTTGGATGTGGCAGGTTGGGAAGGAATCCCAGGGGATGGATCCCCAGTCAGTCTGGATCAGAAAATCAAGCCAATTAAATAAAATTACATTGGGTCCACAGCACAGAAGCAGGCCATTCGGCCCAACTGGTCTATTCTGGTGTTTATGATCCACACAAAACTCTTCCCGTTCTAACTGTATCATTCCATTCCTTTCTACCTCAAGCACTTATCTAGCTTCCCCTTAAATTCGTCAACATTTGTCGGGACTTTCTGGCCGTGGCACGATGGGTCCTGCTGCTGCGGACGCTGAGAGCCATTCAAACATACATTCACTTCAGTGGGACCGGGAAACCCCGCCCGTGGGAGGGGCCAGAAAATCCCGGTCATTATTTCTCTCAAGCACACCCTACAGCCTATACCCATTGGAGTTTAGAAGAATGAGAGGTGATCGCATTTAAAAATATAAGATCCTGAGGGGACTTGAGAGGGTAGATACCAGGAGGATGTTTCCACTTGTGGAAGAGGCTAGAACCAGGGGGCAACGTTTAAGACAGGAATGGGGAGAATTTTTTTTTCCCACTCCAAGAGTCATTAGTCTGTGGAATTCTCTTCCCCAGAAAGCAGTGGAGGCTGCAGGGGCATTACATTTATTCAAGGCTGAGTTAGACAAATTTTTGATAGATAAGGGAGTCAAGGGTTATGGGAGGACCAGATGGGAAAGTGGAGTTGAGACCACTACCAGATCAGTCATGATCTTATTGAATGGTGGAGCAGGCTTGAAGGGCTGAATGGCCTATTTCTGCTCCTAAACCCTATGCTCCTGCCCTGTGGTAGCTGTTGCATTCTTCTGTTTACCACAAACATACCAATCATACAAGTATTGGTAAAACAATAATGTGGGTTTTTTTATTTTAGGATAAGACTATATACGGAAAATGGTGACTGCAAGGCTATGTACACAACCTGACCTGTAGGACTGATGCTGTGTTCTAGCTACAGAATCCTGTTTCATGGTGGGCAGTGATGGAGAGCAGTTTAAGATACCCCCTTAAAGGTACATGCACATCACATTAAAACAGTAACCAGCTCCATCTTCCCACCTCTCCCTGGATCAAGAAGTTTCTCTTGAATTCACTATTTGATTTATTAGTGATGATCTTACATTTAAGGCCCCCTAGTTCTGGTTTCTACGACAAGTGGAACCATCTTCTCTACATCTACCCTATTAAAGCTATTCATAATCTTGAAGACTCGATCAGGTCACCCCTCAGTCTTCTCTTTTCCAGAGAAAAGATCCTCAGCCTGTTCTCTTTCCTGATAATTATAACTTCTTAGTTTTGTGGGAAGTCCCCCACCCTCGTAACTCTGCTCGTGATAAGATTATCCAGGCCTAGGTGTCACTGTGCTGAGCATTGTGCAAATGAAAAAGCCCTCAAATCTTTTCAAATGGTTGAGTTTAATTTGTGATATAACCTTGCATAGCTGTCTAAACTGTGGTTGAGAGGTTTTTGTCAGACAATGGGTATTAAGGGTTGTGGTGCGGTGGGCAGCATCCCTTCCTCTGAGCCAGAAATTCTGGGTTCCAGTCTCACTCCCAAGACCCGATGACCAAGGAAGGTGTGTTCATAATGTGGCCAAACAAGTCGGGTATCAACTTGCAAATCGCTCGAACACACACCAATGGCAGGCAGTAAGAATGGGAGAGATTCCTGGTCAGCCCTGTGATGGAAAGAAATTGGAGCCTCTACCATCACTATTCATTGCTCTAACCTACAACATACATGTAAAAGAGCGTGTTGCCACAGCAACTCGGGCTCCTTGGAGGGCCGGTTGGCTCAATTAGTTGGCTAGACAGCCGGTGTAGATCAGATTGGTGCCAAGAGCACGGGGTTCAATCCCTGTTCTTATTCAGGTGGATTCGGGACCTGCCTCCTTGCCCTACCCATGGTTGAGTTCATGGTGGTGTGGGTCGGACCTGCCTTCGGACAGAGAACTCAAGAAAAAAAACAGATTAAGGGTTGCAGAACCAAGGTGGTTTGGTGGAGCTGAGATATAGACCAGACATGATCTAATTGAATGGCAGAACAAGCTCGAGGGGCTAAATGACCTCCTCTTGTCCCTACGTTCCCAACCGTTTGCAATCCCTGGAGTATTGAGGCTTATAATCAATCCCCACAACGCTCACTTAGAATATGTGACGTGTATTATTAAGGCAATAGTTAGTCGAAGGCAATTATAGGTCTGGAGAATTATACATCAGGTTGAATTTCCCACAAATGAGTTCTGAATTTTTCAACTTGTGCTTTAATTTTGTTAAAAGTACCATCAGAAACTCACTGCTGCAGTAGGATGGTGTCCAATCACCATTAATTTAAGTATTATGGCTTTTGGCTACTGTCCTGGATTGTGTCAGTTTTAGTGAATTTAGTCAAAGTTAATATACGTGCAACTCCACCACATCCCAAATTGGTTGGGGACAGAATGTTAAAGTAGATTCTGTCATTTACTTACGAGGCACTTACAAATAAGTGGTTAAGTAATATCCCTACACTGTTCAAGAATCCCCCACAGGAGAAAAGTAGTGGAGTATGGATTGGATTTTCCACTTGGCACTGATGTTTCACAATCCTTTACTTGACTTATAAAACAAGTTTATTCAGACAAGTCTGTAAGTATAAGAGCGCCACTTCACATTTTCATCCATAAGCTAAACATTAACACAGTTTCTGGCTGTATTGTAATTGAAATCCAGCTGAGATCCTAACTGCAGCGCTATGGTATTAAGTGATACCCTGTGTAATTTTCAGTAGCCAATTATGATGGTTAATTGCACTTGATTTTACACTAATGTGGTCTTAAAAAGATTTCAGAGCAAGTTCACTCTTTGCAGTAATGTTCGCTCAGCAGTGGTGACACCAACAGAGAACAATGGTCAGCACTGTAGGGATAGGCCAGGGGATAGGCCAGGATTACCATCGCTGAATCACCCACTATCAACGTCCTGGGATTTACCACTGACCAGAAACTGAACTGGACCAGCCATATCAATACTGTGGCTACAAGAGCAGGTCAGAGGCTAGGAATCCTGTGACGAGTAACTCATCTCCTGACTCCCCAAAGCCTGTCCACCATCTACAAGGCACAAGTCAGGGGTGTGAAGGAATACTCTCCACTTGCCTGGATGAGTGTATCTCCAACAACACTCAAGAAGCTCAACACCATCCAGGACAAAGCAGACCTCTTGATCGGCATCCCATCCACCAACTTAAACATTCATTCCCTCCATCACTGAGCATAGAGTATGTACCATCTACAAGATGCACTACAGCAACTCACCAAGGTTCCTTTGACAGCATCTTCTAAGCTCATGACCTCTACCGCCTAGAAGGACAAGGGCAGCAGACAGATGGGAACAGCACCACCTGTAAGTTCCCCTCCAAGCCATCACCAGTCTGACTTGGAAATATATCACTGTTACTTCACAGTCGCTGGGTCAAAATCCTGGAACTCCCTCCCTAACAGCACTGTGGGTGTACCTACACCACAGGGACTGCAGCGGCTCAAGAAAGCAGCTCGCCACCACCTTCTCAAGGGCAATTAGGGATGGGCAATAAATACTCGGCTAGCCAATGATGCCCACATCCCATGAAAGATTAAAAAGAAGTATCCTCCAAAATTAAACAATTTGTGGGCTCTGTGGTTGCCCTTTTGACACAGATAACATAAAGCCCCCAGAATGGCCAAGTAATTCTCCACTACATTCATGCCTAAGGTGTATTACAAGGATATTTTCAGTGTTTAAGTTGGTGGCCGTGTTTCCCTACATTGCAACAGTGACAACACTTCAGTGAAATAATGTGGATGCTGGCAATCCGACATAAAAGCAGAAAATGCTGGGAATACTCAGCAGGTCAGGCAGTATTTTCAGAGAGAGGAGTGGAGTTAATGTTTTGGGTCACCAATAAAATGTTTCTCTCTCCGCAGATACTGCCTGACCTGCTGAGTGTCATGAAGCTATTAACGTATATGATATTTTGGAAAAAATGTTTCTTTTAAAACTGAGGTTTAGTCTGGGTGATAAAAACAAAAAACTACTGCGGATGCTGGAAATCCAAAACAAAAACAGAATTACCTGGAAAAACTCAGCAGGTCTGGCAGCATTGGCGGAGAAGAAAAGAGGACTCGAAACGTCAACACTTTAGTCTGGGTGCTTTGATGGGTACTAGTTTCGATGTGTAAGAGAGATAGTGTGCATTTGCATTTTTTGAATAGAGCATTCAAGAAGTAGGGTGAAAATTGACACCTTTCTAGCAGCTACCAAGCAATGTTTATATTACTAATAAAACTGGTGCTATGAAAGGGGTTTCATTGTTAAAAGGTCAAGTTCAAAGAGGTTGTTGATACAATGAGAATTAACATTCAATAGGGCTGGTAGGTATAACTTCAGTAGTTTTCGGGTGTGCAGGCAATGTAAGATCAAAAGGCAGCTGCAAGCCTTCAACTGGCTCCACAGTGAAAGGAGCATCATTTTGAATTTGTAAGGTGAAAATGTTTTGCCTGGTGTTTGGTTAAGTCTATGGGTTGCTGTTGCCTTAATGGGGGTTAGTTTGGGAATTTGTTAAAAGTTATGATAGTAGTAATTTGTAGCCATGTGTATATATATTTTTAACCTGTGTAAATTAATAAAATGTTTAATTAGTTTAATGTAAAACCTCGAGAACTAGTGATCTGATTCCTGAATTTAGAGTCGCATCTCAAACATAGCACTTGAAATGATAAGTTATGACAGTTGTTTAAAGTTTCCCCCTGGAAATTTTAAATAATACCGCTTCCAACTGCATCAGTCATAACACTGAGTATTTCCAGCATTTTCTGTTTTATATTTCAAAAGTCCTTCATTGGCTGTAAGAAGCTTTGGGACATCCTGGGGTCATGAAAGGTGCTATAGAAATGCACCTTCTCCCCTTGTTTCCTTTTACAAGCCACACAAATTCAATTTGACTCCAACAATCTAGGCTTGTACATTTTCCTTTTATGTTTCAGTTCAACAAGGTTTCCCAGTGAATGAACTTTGTCCTGTCCAATGGTGGATCAGAAGCAGGGACACGGGGAAAGGAATCCACGTCATCCAGTTACCAACACAACCAAATGACTAATTTAAAACCCATATATATGTTAGAAGCCTCTAGATTCTCACTTAATAGAATGAACAGGCGAAATCCCGGCTGGCAGAATGGATTATAAATGATATATTTAGTTAGTGTTCGATGTAGATCTATCCTGTGACCCTCTCTACTACTTTAGATTCTCATCTAACACACAAGCAAAGTTGGCAAATGCTGATGACAGCTCAGTGATGTATACCACTTTCCAGGAAAGCAAAGAGATTACCGTATTTTTGCTACTGTTTGTGGCTCCTCAGGGAAGGAAGATTCGAGGAATGTATTAGTTGTGTCCTGTGGCTATGATTCCCACCTGGAGATCTGTTTGAGCTTTTTTAACACAGGTTTAGAACAAACGCTTCTTATAATAGGTCAACCACTGACAAAAATTAACACAACATAGAATGTGTTCCTCCGTAAAGCAACTGCATGAAATAATTTCTCACTGTAGCAACAACTTATATCTATGTAGCATCTATGACGTTATAAAATGTCCCAAGACACTTCACAGGGGTGTTATAAAACTAAATTTGTCACCGAGGCACAAAGAAAGATATTAGACCAGATGTCTAAAGTCTTAGCCACAGAGATATGAAGAGTATTGAAAGCAATGCATTGTCTCGGTTAGGAGACAGGCTGACATTACCTCAGAATCTCAAAAGGCATATAGGTTCCTCGATGATCTGTTCATGCCTTCTAGGATTTGGTAAATGTGGGAGGCATTTAAAATAGCGAATATTGCTTACGATACTCAAGCTGCTCAGAGAGATTTCAGAAACTGTGGTCCCAAAACCTCAGTCAAATCCTTCCAGCTTCTACTTTGGATTCCTTTAGGAGGGCCTTATTCTCTCTTACTACCACAGTTCAAGGGATCACATCCCTTCTTCAAAGATCTAGGTAGTGTGTTCCATTGCTCACTCCACAGGGTTCGGGGTTGTGGACTAATCAATGGTAAAGCCCCAGTTTCTAAATAAGATTCCAAAGGGGCCATTCTGCCCTTGTTCTTGACTTTCCCAACACTCTGACTCTCATTAGAATACATATTTAACAATGTCTACTTACACCTAACCCTAGTTCACCATATGACAACACAGAAGGAGACCGTTCATTCCAACATTACATGTACCTGTTCTTTGAAAGAGCAATCTAATCAGCCCCACTCCCCCTGCTCTTTTCCCATAGGCCTGTAAATCTTCCATTTTCATTGTCAGCCAATTTCCTTTTAAAAGCACCTATTGAATTGCTTTCCATCACCCATGGAAACACCGAGCACATTCCAGATCACAACGACTCGCGATGTAAAACAACTTCTCCTCGTGCAGGTGATGGATATGGAAGGTGTTATTTTGTTCCTATTCTGCTCATGAGAATGCCCTCTATCATTTCAGAAATCATTTTTACTTCTACAATCAAGTGTCTCGTATCATTTAAAAGCAAAATACTCCAGCAAAATGCTGGAGATGTGAAATAAAAACAGAAAGTGCTAGAAAAACTCAGCAGGCCGGGCAGCATCCGTGGAGATAGAAAGAGACTTAATGTTTCGAGTCCAATATGACTTCTTTGGAACTGAAGAGAGGCTGGGTAAAAGAAAATCACGCTTCTAATCTCTTTTTTTTCAAGTCACATTGGACTCAAGATGTTAACTCTCATTCTTTCTCCACAGATGCTGCCTGACCTGCTGAGTATCCTGTCATTTATTGTTTCATGTCTCAATCCTCCTTGATGGTCTCCACGGGGGTCTTGCTGTACTTTGTTCAGCTGATGACAACTGCATTCCCTGTTACATTTATAAAAGACTCACCTCAGAATAGTTTGTTACTGACGGGCTTTTTTATCATAATCTTTATCTACTGGCCCAACATCAGAAGCTAAGTTTTCGCAAAGTTCAGGAATATGAAATGGATAAAAGGACATACCCAGAAAACTGAAGGTGACCCTCCCTTAACAGTGAATGTACATGCAGCAGGTTTATCCCATGGCTGTAGCATCTCTAGGATAAACTGCAGCAACCCACCAAGGCTCCTTCAACAGCACCTTCCAAACCCGTGACCTCAACCACCTAGAAGGACAAGGGCAGCAGATGCACGGGAACACCACCACCTGCAAGTTCCCCTCAAAGTCACACACCATCCCAGCTTGGAACTATATCGTCCGTTCCTTCGCTGTCGCTGGGTTAAAATCCTGGAACTCCCTCCCTAACAGCGCTGTGGGTGTACCTGCACCAGATGCAGCAGTACTTGCAACAAGCCTCGCTCACCTATCACCCCTGTGCTCACCGACCTACATTGGCTCCTGATCAAGCAACGCCTTGATTTTAAAATTTGCATCCTTATTTTCAAATCCGTCTATGGCCTCACCCCTCCCTATCGTTGTAATCTCCCCCAGTCCCACAAGCCCCCTGAGGTCTCCGTGCTTTTCCAATTCTGACCTCTTGAAGATCCCTGATTTTAATCGCTCCACCATTGGTGGCCATGCTTTCAGTTGCCTGGGCCCCAAGCTCTGGAACTCGCTCCCTAAATCTCTCAGCCCCTTTATCTCACTTTCATCCCTCAAGGCATTCCTTAAAACCTACCTTTGACCAAGCTCTGATTGAATATCTTCTTAAGTGGTTTTGTGGCATATTTTTGTATTAAAATGCTCCTGTGAAGCACCTTGGGACAAATGCTAAAGGGGCTATATAAATGCAAGCTGTTAAAGCAATAGGCTATGTAAGTCCATACGAACACTTTAGGTTTTGTACACTACTACCCATAGAGAGTAATTTCAAAGCAGTGATGTTTTTGAGCAGTGTTTTACAATGTACAGCGGTTTTAACATTATCAGTATTGGGAATTTAAAGAAAATATTTTTTGCAGATGTGCTCAAATCAGAGGGACTGAAAGGTGCTGAGAAATGTCAGTGCCGTACACAAGGCAAGCTATTTTATCCTGATTGTTGTATGCATTTCAGCCACCACTGGTAAACAGATGGGGAAGCAGTGTTCAGCGAATACAGTGTTGATATGTAGTCAGTTGTAATCTAAAACAGCTGTATTTTTTGATGTGACAGGCTGGATAAGTCCTGTCATGAAGTATTATTGGATGTCGGCTTTGAATGATGCAGGAATATAATGAAGTCGCCCTATTTCAACATTGGACCATTGGCATCAGACCACCCAGCGACCCATCCACAAAGATTGAGAATCCTAATATGTGGTGCGCATTAATGGAAGTCGAATGTTTTTCTCAACTTTACATACATACAAATGCGATGGAAAATTGCCAGGAGTTTGATCTTTGTTTTGTACTTGTCAAAATGTTAACCATCTCATTTTGTTTATAAACCGCTGTGTGTCACATTGCTCCTCTCAAACTGTCTCTTCCCTTCTCATCTTTTCTCCCCTTAACTCTCTCTCTCTCTCTGGTTAATCATCCCTTTCTTTACTTGCATCTAGTCTCTGTTCATCAGGCTACTCCTTTCATCGTGTTGGCACGTCTTTGATCTGTCTCCGCTGCTTTGGAAAGACTTCCCACCGCTGAGAGGCAGAGGTGAGGAGGAGAGGCAGGGTGAGCTGTAACGTCCAGGTATAGGAGTCAGACAAAAATGCAACTTGCTATCGAATGCTATGACTGCAGTTTCAGAAAAGCAATTGGCTCAAATCCAATTGGCAGCTTCGTCCGATTGAAAGGCTCGCTGCACTGTTAAATGTCATCTGACTTTACCAGGGATTTCAGCTTCTTATCAAGCAGTGGCTTAATTGGTAATAGAGAACTTGAATATTGCTGAAAAGAGAAACATGATGCCAAATCTTTTTCTCATGCAGTCATTAGGACAAATGCAAGAATGCCAAATTTCAATTGCTGACAACAATTTCCGCTTTCCTCCTGCAGTGTAAATTGTTGCCATTATACAGGAGAAAAGAGTGATGACTGAAAGGTGCTGAGAAATGTCAGTGCCGTACACAAGGCAAGCTATTTTATCCTGATCGTTGTATGCATTTCAACCACCACTGGTAAACAGATGGGGAAGCAGTGTTCAGCGAATACAGCGTTGATGCCAAGTCTAAATTTATTCCGTGACATAAATTGTCGTGATTGTTTGAAATTTGGCATTCTTGCATTTGTCCTGATCAATGCAAGATGAAAAGCTTCGGCAACATGTCTCTCCTTTCAGCAATATTTAGGTTTTTTATCAATTTCAATTCAAAGAACGTGAGAATGGAGACTTTACAGGACTAAGAAAGACCAAGGTGCATCTAGTTCTACCTACCCATCATGGCAGACAGATGTTACAACAATAATAGAATTGATTGCTGAACAATCTCTAGCAATTAGTCAAAAAGAGATCCAAACATGAGGTGAGGAAACCCTACCAGTGTTAAGAAGCTTTGGGGATCATTTGATCAAAACCACTCATTTCTTACAAAAACAGAATTACCTGGAAAAACTCAGCAGGTCTGGCAGCATCGGTGGAGAAGAAATCAGTTGACGTTTCGAGTCCTCACGACCCTTCGGCAGAACTGAAGTATAGTTAGGAGAGAGGTGAAATATAAGCTGGTCTAAGGTGGGGGGCGGGGGGAGAGAGAAGTTGAGGGTGGGGTGGTTGTGAGGATAAGCAAGCAGTGATAGGAGCAGATAATCAAAAGATGTCACAGACAAAAGGATCAAAGAGGTGTTGAAGATGGTGATATTATCTAAGAAAAGTGCTAATTAAGAATGGAAGGCAGGATACTCAAGGTACAGCTCTAGTGGGAGTGGGGTGGAAAGACTAACAAAGTTTTAGTTTTAGATTTAAAAATAATGGAAATAGATGGGAAAAGAAGAATCTATATAAATTATTGAGAAAAAAAAGGGGGAGGGGGAAGAAACGGGGTGGGGATGGGGGGAGGGGGAGTTTAAGATCTAAAGTTGTTGAATTCAATATTCAGCCCGGAAGGCTGTAAAGTGCCTAGTTGGAAGATGAGGTGCTGTTCCTCCAGTTTGCGTTGGGCTTCACTGGAACAATGCAGCAAGCCAAGGACAGACATGTGGGCAAGAGAACAGGGTGGAGTGTTAAAATGGGAAGCGACAGGGAGGTTTGGGTCTTTCTTGCGGACAGACCGCAGGTGTTCTGCAAAGCGGTCGCCCAGTTTGCGTTTGGTCTCTCCAATGTAGAGGAGACCGCATTGGGAGCAACGAATGCAGTAGACTAAGTTAGGGGAAATGCAAGTGAAATGCTGCTTCACTTGAAAGGAGTGTTTGGGCCCTTGGACGGTGAGGAGAGAGGAAGTGAAGGGGCAGGTGTTGCATCTTCTGCGTGAGCATGGGGAGGTGCCATAGGTGGAGGTTGAGGAGTAGGGGGTGATGGAGGAGTGGACCAGGGTGTCCCGGAGGGAACGATCCCTACGGAATGCCGTCAGGGGGGGTGAAGGGAAGATGTGTTTGGTGGTGGCATCATGCTGGAGTTGGCGGAAATGGCGGAGGATGATCCTTTGAATGCGGAGGCTGGTGGGGTGATAAGTGAGGACAAGGAGGACCCTATCATGTTTCTGGGAAGGAGGAGAAGGCGTGAGGGAGGATGCGCGGGATATGGGCCAGACACGGTTGAGGGCCCTGTCAACGACCGTGGGTGGAAAACCTCGGTTAAGGAAGAAGGAGGACATGTCAGAGGAGCTGTTTTTGAAGGTAGCGTCATCAGAACAGATGCGACGGAGGCAAAGGAACTGAGAGAATGGGATGGAGTCCTTACAGGAAGCGGAGTGTGAGGAGCTGTAGTCGAGGTAGCTGTGGGAGTCGGTAGGCTTGTAATGGATATTGGTGGACAGTCTATCATCAGAAATTGAGACAGAGAGGTCAAGGAAGGGAAGAGAAGTGTCAGAGATGGACCATGTGAAAATGATGGAGGGGTGGAGATTGGAAGCAAAATTAATAAATGTTTCCAGGTCCCGACGAGAGCATGAAGCAGCAATGAAGTAATCATCGATGTACCGGAGAAAGAGTTGTGGGAGGGGGCCGGAGTAGGACTGGAACAAGGAATGTTCCACATACCCCATAAAGAGACAGGCATAGCTGGGGCCCATGCGGGTACCCATAGCCACACCTTTTATTTGGAGGAAGTGAGAGGAGTTAAAGGAGAAATTGTTCAGTGTGAGAACAAGTTCAGCCAGACGGAGGAGAGTAGTGGTGGATGGGGATTGTTCGGGCCTCTGTTCAAGGAAGAAGCTAAGGGCCCTCAGACCATCCTGGTGGGGGATGGAGGTGTAGAGGGATTGGACATCCATGGTGAAGAGGAAGCGGTTGGGGCCAGGGAACTGGAAATTGTTGATGTGACCTAAGGTGTCAGAGGAATCACGGATGTAGGTGGGAAGGGACTGGACAAGGGGAGAGAGAAGGGAGTCAAGATAACGAGAAATGAGTTCCGTGGGGCAGGAACAGGCTGACACGATCGGTCTGCCAGGACAGTTCTGTTTGTGGATTTTGGGTAGGAGGTTGGGTGACTATCAAGTTGGAAGCTGTGGGAGGAAGATCTCCAGAGGAGATGAGGTCAGTGACAGTCCTGGAAACAATGGCTTGATGTTCTGTGGTGGGGTCATGGTCCAGGGAGAGGTAGGAGGAAGTGTCTGCGAGTTGACACTCAGCCTCCGCGAGGTAGAGGTCAGTGCGCCAGACATTTCTGACTCATTTCTTACCTTCATTCTAAACTTACCATATCTTATATCTCGGATTATTGTATCCCAAATTATTCGTTTCTGAAAGAAAGCTGCCTAATATTACTTGAATGAATCAATGCTTCCCAGCTGACATTCCCATGATTTGTAGGATCGGGCCTTTGCAAAAACTGATGCTGTGATATCTGGGATCTTCCTTCGTTGGGTCTCACACTTGCTTCTAGGAAATTGGGACTTTGAACATTGATGCAGTGAATGCACAGATTGCGCTGGGACTAGATCCTACACTTTCAAACAATACTTGCTGGGATTTTGCAGCCTGCAGTGAAGGGGTAGAGCTTGCTGTTCACTAGGTTCACAGCTAGCTGCAGTTTTTTTCTTAGTTCGTTCACAGGAGATGGGTATCACAGGTAAGGCCAGCATTTATTGCCTATCCCTAATTGCCCTTGAAAAGGTGGTGGCGGGCCACATTCTTGAACCACTGGTCATGGCTTTTGATAAGTAGGCATTTCAGAGGGCAGTTAAGAGTCAATCACACTGCTGTAGGTCTGGTGTCACACATAGCCCACACCAGATAAGGGCAGCTGAATTATTTATTGCAGAATTATTTAATTAACTGAATTTAAGTTCCCCAGCTCCTATGGAGAATATCGCCAGACCGTTAGTGCAAGCCGCTGGATTACTGGTCTAGTAACGCAATCATTATGCTACTAATCCTGCTGACTTTGCAGGCTTTTGAGTGGCAGCCTGCTGTCATTGGGCATCAGATCCACCATAGCATCCTCTTCAGGGGATCTGTGGCATGTTTGAACAGTTCAAGCAGCAGCAAGGCTTTTCAACAAATCAGATCGAAGAATCCTCACTGAGACACACAGAGTCTAAACTAGAAAGTATAAACCAAGAATTATAAATTTGACTTAAACCGTGTACAAAAAGGATCATCACAGTAAGAGAAAGAAAGACGCAATCAAGACATAGAAAAAAAAAGAGAAAGAAAAAATACAAAAGAAGCATATAATTTTGTTTTATTCTCCAACAATAATAAAATCCTGAAGGAATGAGATTCCACATTTGTGAAATTAAATGTTCATGGTAAGAACGGTTGTTTCACAGTAATTAAGACTTATCACACCATTAAAAAAATTTACTTACACCAGAATGCACTGGCCCAATTCCTCCTGCCATGTTTAGTAAGTGACTAAGATACCGAGAATTCAAGTCCTTACAAGGATGTCAATGCCAAGTCTCTCAGTGAGGTACCGGTGGACCACAACCTGTGGAGGAGCAGGATGAGCCAAACAGCAACTTCTGATGTCCACATCAAACTCTGTATGTTAGTGTCTGATTTACTCTATCAGTGAACACTATAACCTCACGTTATTCTCAATGCAGAATCCATTTGACAATGCCACAGTCACTTTTTATGGAGGAAGAAAAGGTAAAATGATGAAAACTGGAAGTAAAAGTAGTGGCTTTCAAGATATACCATTACTATTCTATTATTTTAATTTAGTACATCACCAGGGAACTAACACAACAGAAACTTTTAATACACAAACAAAAATACCTGGAAAAACTCAGCAGGTCTGACAGCATCTGCGGAGAGGAGCACAGTTAATGTTTTGAGTCCGTATGACTCTTCAACAGAACTAAGGAAAAATAGAAAAGAGGTGAAATATAAGCTGGTTTAAGGGGGGGTGGGACAGGTAAAGCTGGATAGGACTTTTAATAAGTGGATTACAAAATTAAATTGTATGATATAACAATTATCTTAGCTGTATCCTTGCTGTAAGAACATTTTCAAGAATTTAACACTTCTTCCAGGAAGATGGATACAAAATAGGCTGAAAAATAGGAAGCAGAGAGTAATGGTCAATGGATGTTTTTCGGGCTGCAGGAAGGTTTGTAGTGGAGTTCCCCAGGGGTCGGTACTGGGACACTTGCTTTTCCTGATATATATACATGATCTAGGTCTTGGTGTGCAGGAGACAATTTCAAAGTTTGCGGATGATACAAAGTTTGGGAGAGTTGTGAACTATGAGGAGGACAGTGTGGAACTTCAAGAGGACATAGACAAGTTGGTGGAGTGGGCAGGTAGGTGGCAGATGAAGTTCAATGTGGAGAAGTGTGAGGTGATGCATTTTGGTAGGAAGAACACAGACAGACAATATAAAATAAGGGGTGAAATTTTGAAGGGGGCGCAGGAGCAGAAAGACCTGGGTGTATATGTGCATAGATCATTCAAGGTAGCAGGACAGGTGAAACATAAGAACTTAAGACGTGGGAACAGGAGTAGACAATTCGGCCCCTCAAGCCTGCTCTGCCATTCAATAAGAGCACAGCTGATCTTCTTGAATTTCAATTTCCACATTCCCATCTAACCTCAATAATCTTTGATTTCCTTGCCTAACAAGAATCTATCTCTCTCTGCCTTAAAAAATTCAATGACCCCGTCTCCACCACCTTCTGAGGCAAAGAGTTCCAAAGTCACACAACCCTCTGAGAGAAAAAAATTTCTCTCATCTTGTCCTAAAAGGGCAACCCCTAATTTTAAAACAGTGCCCTCTAGTCCATCCACAAGAGGAAACATCCTTTCAACATCCACCTTGTCAAGGCCGTTCAGGATCTTGTATACTTCAATCAAATCACCCCTCACTCTTCTAAACTCTAGTGGAAACAAGCCCAGTCTGTCCAACCTTTCCTCACAGGGTAACCCACTCATTCCAGGTATCAATCTAGTAAACCTCCTTTGAACTGCTTCTAATGCATTTACATCCTTCCTTAAAGGAGACCAAAACTGCACACAGTATTCGAGGTGTGGTCTCACCAGTGCCCTGTATAACTGAAGCATAACATCCTTACTTTTATGTTCAATCCCTCTCGTAATAAAGGATAGCATTCCAATTAGCCTTCTTAATTACTTGCTGTACCTGCAAGCTAACTTTTTGTGACTCATGTGCTAGAACACCTAGATCCTTCTGCCCCTCAGGATTATGCAGCCATTCTCAAGTTAAGTAATACTCTGCTTTATTATTCTTCCTGCCAAAGTGAACAACTTCACATTCTCCCACATTAAACTCCATTTGCCAGATCTTTGCCTACTCACTCAACCTATCTATATCCATCTGCAACCTCATGTCCTCTTCACAACATACTTTCCTACTTATCTTTGCGTCATCTGCAAATTTAGCAACCATGTCTTCACTCCCATAATATAAGTTATTGATGTAAATCTTAAAAAGTTGAGGCCCCAGTACAGACCCTTGTGGGACTCCACTCATCACATCCTGCAAACCTGAAAAAGACCCATTTATGCATACTCTCTGCTTTCTGCCAGCCAGCCAATCTTCTGTCCATGCTAATATGTTACCCCCTACATCATGTGCTTTTATTTTCCATGGAGAGAGCAATTAATAAAGCATACAGTATCCTGGGCTTTATTAATAGGGGCATAGAGTGCAAGAACAGGGAGGTTATGCTGAATTTATATAAGAAACTCGTTAGACCTCAGCTGGAGTATTGTGTACAGTTCTGGGCGCCACATTATAAGAAGGATGTGAAGGCATTGGAGAGAGTGCAGAAGAGTTTACAAGAATGATTCCAGGGATGAGAAACTTCAGCTATGAAGGTAGATTGGAGAGGTTGGGACTGTTCATCTTGGAGAGAAGGCTAAGAGGAGATTCGATGGAAATGTTCAAAATCCTGAGGAGCAGGACAGAGTGGATAGAGAGAAGCTGATCTCACTCGTAAAAGGATCAAGTACGAGAGGGCACAGATCTTAAGTGATTTTCAAAAGCAGCAAGTGTGACATGAGAAAAAACTTTGCCAAACAACGAGTGGTTCGGGCCTGGACTGCGCTGCCTGAAAGTGTGGTGGAGACAGGTTCAATCGAGACATTCAAGAGGGCATTAGATGATTATTTGAACAGAAAACAATGTGCAAGGGTACGGGGAAAAGGCAGGGCAATGGCACTAGGTCATGATGCTTATTCGGAGAGCCGGTGCAGACAAGATAGGCCGAATGGCCTCCTTCTGTGCTGTTAAAATTCTGTGAAGATGGGAGAATTGTATTTGTTATCTGTAATCTACTGTCTGAATGATTAGCAATCACTAGTAAACAAAAAGTTGTTTTTTTTTATTCATTCCTGGGATGTGGGCTTCGCTGGCTGGGCCAGCATTTATTGCCCATCCCTAATTACCCTTGAGAAAGTGGTGGTGAGCTGCCTTCTTGAACCGTTGCAGTACATGTGGTGGAGGTACACCCACAGTGCTCTTTGGAAGGGAGTTCCAGGATTTTCACACAGCGACAGTGAAGGAACAGCGATATATTTCCAAGGCAGGGTGGTGAGTGGCTTGGAGGGGAACTTCCAGGTGGTGGTGTTCCCCATGTGTCTGCTGCCCTTGTCCTTCT
This sequence comes from Cetorhinus maximus, assembly GCF_964194155.1. Taxonomy (NCBI): domain Eukaryota; kingdom Metazoa; phylum Chordata; class Chondrichthyes; order Lamniformes; family Cetorhinidae; genus Cetorhinus; species Cetorhinus maximus. The sequence goes on from NC_135882.1 coordinate 5,813,303, forward strand.
AGATGGTCGTGGTCGTGGGTTTGGAAGGTGCTGTTGAAGGGTCCTTGGTGAATTCCTGCAGTGCATCTTGTCGATGGTGCACACTGCTGCTACTGTGCGTCAGTGGTGGAGGGAGTGAATGTTTGTGGAAGGCATGCCAATCAAGTGGGCTGCTTTGTCCTGGACGGTGTCAAGCTTCTTGGGTGTTGTGGGAGCTGCACTCATCCAGGCAAGTGAGGAGTATTCCATCACACTCCTGACTTGTGCCTTGTAGATGGTGGATGAACTTTGGGGAGTCAGGAGGTGAGTTACCCGTCGCACGATTCCTAGACTCTGACCTGCTCTTATAGCCACAATATTTATATGGCTATTCCAGTTCAGTTTCTGGTCAATAGTAACCCCCAGGATGTTGATAGTGGGGGATTCAGTGATGGTAATGCCATTGAATGTCAAGGGGCGATGGTTGGATTCTGTCTTGTTGGAGATGGTCATTGCCTGACACTTGTGTGGTGTGAATGTTACTTGCCACTTGTCAGCCCAAGCCTGGATATTGTCCAGGCCTTGCTGCATTTGGACATAGTCTGCTTCAGTATTTCAGGAGTCGTAAATGTGCTGAACATTGTGCAATCATCAGCGAACATCCCCTTATGACCTTATGATGGAAGGAAGGTCACTGATGAAGCAGCTGAAGATGGTTCGCTGAGGACACTACCCTGAGGAACCCCTGCAGCGATGTCCTGGAGCTGAGATGACTGACCTCCAACAACCACAACCATCTTCCTTTGTGCTAGGTATGACTCCAACCAGCGGAGAGTTTTCCCCCTGATTCCCATTGACTCCAGTTTTACTCGTGCTCCTAGATGCCACACTCAGTCAAATGCAACCTTGATATCAAGGTCAGTCACTCTTGCCTCACTTCAGGAGTTCAGCTCTTTTGTCCATGTTTGAACCAAGGCTGTAATGAGGTCAGTAGCTGAGTGGTCCTGGCAGAACCCAAACTGGGCATCAGTGAGCAGGCAATAGCCTAAGCAAGTGCCATTTGATAGCAATGCTGATGACCCCTTCCATTACTTTACTGATGATGGAGAGTAGACTGATGGGGCGGTAATTGGCCGGGTTGGGTTTGTCCTGCATTTTGTGTACAGGACATACCTGGGCAATTTTTCACATTGCTGGGTAGATGCCAGTGTTGTAGCTGTACTGGAACAGCTTGGCTAGGGGTGCGGCAAGTTCTGGAGCACATAGTACTCTTCAGAACTATTTCCGGAATATTGTCAGGGTCCATAGCATTTGCAGTATTCAATGCCTTCAGCCGTTTCTTGATATCACGTGGAGTGAATCGAATTGGCTGAAGGCTGGCATCTGTGATGCTGGGGACCTCCGGAGGAGGCCAAGATCGATCATCTACTTGGCACTTCTGCCTGAAGGTTGTAGCAAATGCTTCAGCCTTATCTTTTGCACTGATGTGCTGGGCTCCTCCATCATTGAGGATGGGGATGTTTGTGGAGCCTCTTACTCCAGTGAGTTGTTAGTTGTTCACCACCATTCACGACTGGATGTGGCAGGACTGCAGAGCTTAGATCTGATCCGTTGGTTGTGGGATCGCTTAGCCCTGTCTGTCACTTGCTGCTTATGCTGTTTGGCACGCAAGTAGTTCTGTGTTATAGCTTCACCAGGTTGATGCCTCATTTTCAGGTATGCCTGGTGCTGCCCCTGACAGGCCCTCCTGCTCTTTTCATTGAACCAGGGTTGACCCCCTGGCTTGATGGTAATGGTAGAGTGGGGGATATGCCGGGCCATGAGGTTACAGATTGTGTTCGAGTACAATTCTGCTGCTGCTGATGGCCCACAGCGCCTCATGGATGCCCAGTCTTGAGTTGCTAGATCTGTTTGAAATCTGTCCCATTTAGCATGGTGGCAGATGGAGGGTATCCTCAATGTGAAGGCGGGACTTCGTCTCCACAACGACTACCGATTCTGTCATGGACAGATGCATCTGCGGCAGGCAGGTTGGTGAGGATGAGGTCAAGTATGTTTTTCCCTCTTGTTGGTTCCCTCATCACCTGCTGCAGGCCCAGTCTAGCAGCTATGTCATTTAGGACTCGGCCAGCACAGTCTGTGGTGGTGCTACTGAGCCACTCTTGGTGATGGACATTGGCATTCCGCACCCAGAGTACATTCTGTGCCCTTGTCACCCTCAGTGCTTCCTCCAAGTGGTGTTCAACATGGAGCAGCACTGATTCATCAGCTGAGGGAGGACGGTACATGGTAATCAGCAGGAGGTTTCCTTGCCCATGTTTGACCTGATGCCATGAGACAACGTGGAGTCCAGAGTCGATGTTGAGGACTCCCAGGGCAGCTCCCTCCCGACTGTATATCACTGTGTCGTCACCTCTGCTGGGTCTGTCCTGCCGGTGGGACCGGATGTACCCAGGGATGGTGATGGTGGTGTCTGGGATATTATCTGTAAGGTATGATTCTGTGAGGATGACTATGTCAGGCTGTTGCTTGACTAGTCTGTGAGACAGCTCTCCCAATTTTGGCACGAGCCCCCAGATGTTATTAAGGAGGACTTTGCAGTGTTGACAGGGCTGAGTTTGCTGTTGCCATTTCCGGTGCCTAGGTCAATGCCGGGTGGTCCATCCGGTTTCAATATGCTCCTAGTTAGCTCAGTTGGCTAGATGGCTAGCATGTGATTTGGATTAACCCCAACAGTGCAGGTTTGATTCCCATCCTGGCTGAGATAGATTTGGGACCTGCCTCCTCTCCCTACCCTTGAGAGTGAAAGGCAATAGCAAACCACCACTGAGGAAAAACTGCCAAGGCAGCAGACACTGAGCCAAGAAGCTGCCTTCAGGTGGCGCACACGTGAAAAAGGATGATCAGGAGTGCAAACATTTGGTCGATTTTTCTTCCCCTGCTGATTGTAGATAGAGTACACTGATGCAATTATAATGCACTTGATAAGATCAAGACATTGAGAACAGATTAAGGGTTGAAACAGATTAAGGGTTGGGTAAAGAGAGCGCAAGGGAAATAAAATTTGTGGGAAGGGATCCCAGAGCAAAATAAATATGCATTGAGTTGACTTGCCAACCAATATTCTTCTGTTCTGAATGGCTCAGGGCTACACCTTGTGCTGTTTACACACTAAGTCATCAGGGACTTTCCACAAGAAACCGTTCAGTTTGATTGGGATGTGAACCTAGAATTGAACTGGAGCCAAACCTCTGTTTGCTGCACCATGACGATGAGTTGCAGCTGAGCATCTTGCACTAACAGCTCTGATCATACGGTGCTGAGTGTTCGGGGAAGCACACTGCGAGATTAGGACAACATTTGTCGCGTATCATGAAAGAACTTAAAGGAAAACAGTCTTGTGTCAATGGCGAGACCACAAAACTGAAAAGACACGTTGATGGCAAACATGTGTCCAGCTGAGCTCCAGCAAGCAACACACGGTGCCTGACAGAGATTAGCTTCAAAGAAACTATAATTCAGACCACATCTCCCCAAAGAACATTGTTGATGGTTTAAATCAAATCTGAAATGGTTGTAACTTCCCAGTACATGAACTGAATTCCAGTCTTTAGGGCAGAAGTTACCCATGACTAAGCATAAAAAGAAAGGATGTCTCTGAGACTGGGCTGAATGGAGAGGGGCAGGGAGGGGTTTGTAAGCTCTGGATGAAGCAGCAAAGCAGCACCCGCGGAAGATTTCAAGGGGCTTTGTCCACCAATTTTCTCCCTTCCTCTCCTGATGATGTTGGCTCCTGCTGTGATGGACCTCCACAAGTTCCAGTTATCCACCCAAAGCCCTCTCAAATGGTCACCAAGCATGAACTGAAACAGCCACCATCAGCAGGCCAGGGCATTACTGCAACCAAAACCAATCTCATCGTCAGCCGACATTCCCACACACTGGGAATGTGGGGCAGTCACCGATCGGCAAACAGGATTGGAAGTCTTTCCCCCATCCCTGGCTCAGAAGTGCTGTGATCCCAAGGAACTTGACAGAACAGAAGGAGATACCAAGCAATATGGAAAGACCAGCAAAGCCATGAATGAAGAGATGTTGAGGAAGCAGTTGGGTAAAGAGAGCACAAGGAAAGAAAAATTGCGGGAAGGGATCCCAGAGCAAGAGAAATATGCATTGAGTTGACTTGCCAACCTATCCGTATAAATTGATGTGATTGTTTGAAATTTGGCATTCTTGTGTTTGTCTTGATGAGTGCAAGATGAAAAGCTTCAGCAACATGTCCCTCTTTTCAGCAGTATTCAAGTTCTATATTACCAAGCGACTCTTCTTTAAACTATTACAGCCAATGATCAAAAGCACAAAGAGTGAGATCAATAGATTTTAGCACTAAGATAAAAGCAAAAAACTGCGGATGCTGGAAATCCAAAACAAAAACAAAAATACCTGGAAAAACTCATTAATTAGCACTTTCTTTAGATAATATCACCACCTTCAACACCTCTTTGTCCTTTTGTCTGTGACATCTTTTGGTTATCTCCACCTATCACTGGCCCTCTATCCAGCTCTACTTGTCCCACCCACCCTTAAACCAGCTTATATTTCACCTCTCTTCTATTTTTACTTAGTTCTGTTGAAGGGTCATTCGGACTCGAAACGTTAACTGTGCTCCTCTCCGCAGATGCTGCCAGACCTGCTGAGCTTTTCCAGGTATTTTTGTTTTTGTTTTGTCAATAGATTTTTGTTGGGTAAGGAAATCAAGGGATATGGATCAAAGGGGGCTAAAGGGAATTGAGGTACATATCAGCCATGATCTAATTAAGTATAAAGAACATAAGAAATAGGAATAGAATAGGAACAGAAGTGAGCCTGCTCCACCATTCAATACGATCATGGCTGATCTTGTTCCTCAACTCCACTTTCCTGCCCACTCCCCATATCCCTTGATTCCTTGACAGATCAAAAGTCTGTCCGTCCCAACCTTAAATATATTCAATGAAGGAGCATCCGGAACCCTCTGGGGTAGAGAATTCCAAAGATTCACAACCCCTTTGAGTGAAGAGGTTTCTCTTCACCTCAGTCCTAAATAATCACCCCCTTATCCTGAGACTGCGCCCCCATGTTCCCCAGCCAGTGGAACTAACCCTGTCTCAGCACTAACCCCTGTCAAAGACCCTTCAGCATCTTGAATGGCAGGTTGGACACAAGGGGCTGAATGGCCTCCTCCTTCTCCGATGTTGTTATATGCAACAGAGATCACACTGACACAGCCAGCGACCAATGTATTAATCCCACAATGTTAACAGGGCAATTTATTTGCAATCTGCTTGTATTGAACAAATACTTATATGTTAGAGCCTCTTGTCAAAAAGTGGGGAATGAGTGCTAAATCTGACTGCTGTTACCTCATTGCATAGAAATAAAACAGTTTAGCTTTGTATGTAAGTGAAGGTATCATTTATTACTTTTAATTCATGGTTGTTTTAAAAAGTTTGTGCAGGATGAGGCAAAAGCAAAAACTACATTTACGTTATCAAGCGAAGTGATAATCACAATAACGAGCTGATGTACAGGGAAGAGATTCGCGCAATCTCTGTGTGTCGTCTGTACATCAGAATTAATTAAAATCTAACGGAGCTGAAGATATGCAGTAATTTCCAGTCAAAGTATAGAGATGCCCCCATTGTATGTAGAATGGGTGTTCATCCAAAGTTTAATGCAAAAGGACATCAGATTAAAGAGAGTTAGATGAAATGATTACCCTCTCAGTTTGCCGTGACTGTATCTTCCCGAGTTTAGAAGAGTAAGGGGGTCACTTGATTGAAATATATAAGATCCTGAACGGTCTCGACAGGTGGACCTGGAAAGGATATTTCTTCTTGTGGGTGAGTCCAGATCTAGGGGGGCACTGTGCTAAAATTAGGGGTCGCCCTTTTAGGACAGAGATGTGGAGAAACCTTTTCTCTCAGAGGGTTGTGCGACTTTGGAACTCTCTGTCTCAGAAGGCGATGGAGGCGGGGTCATTGAATATTTTTAAGGCAGAGGTAGATAAATTCTTGTTAGGCAAGGGAATCGAAGGTTATCAGGTGTAGGTGGGAATGTGGAATTTGAAACACAAACAGATCGGCCATGATCTTATTGACTGGCGGAGCAGGCTCGAGGGGCTGAATGGCCTTCTCCTGCTTCTATTTCACATGTTTTTATTTCTACTCTTTTCTCCTTAACCCTTTTTAACAGGGTATAATTGGCAGAGTGAACATACTGATTGGTTTCTCTGATGCTCCAGTAAATACAGAAAGGGTTCCCAAATCTTCACAAATTACTGATCACTTCTTTTTCATCTCAATTACTCGGATGAGTTTGCTTGGCCATAATCACTGACAGCTTCCAGAACCTTCCTCTTCATCCTTCAGTTATTCCCACGTTACACAGGGTCACCGCAATGCTGATTGACTACCTTGATGTGAACCGTCACTTTTTGGATTTGGAGAGTGGTTAATACAGCCGGGTGCCCTTTCTGCCACTAACCCTCCCCAGGTGTCTGAGACTGGGGACTGGAGCATGGCTGACCGGGAGTCTCTCCCGCTCTTTCACCTGACAGAGGTGTGTTGGAAGGATTTACAGCTTGACGATCAACAACAGAAAGCAGGAGATAAGCCACGTTATTAATGCGCTTTCCGTGGCCATCAAGTCCCGGAGTGGGACTCGTACCTGGAGCGTCTCTGGCTCGGGGGCAGGGTCTCTACCCACTGCACCGCAAGACCTCCCCATCTGACAACCTCCAGATCAGGAGATGGGAACCAACGCCGGAATGTATTGGGGCAAATCTCCTATAATACTGGATGTTACCAGAGAGAAGGAAAGGAGAGAGTTAGGAAACAGAAAAAGGCAGCGAATGTCTACCCCAAAAGCACTTTGACAATAAAGTCTTTGAGTCACCTGGGTAGTTAATTGCCAATCAAAAAATAGGACCCAACGATGTCAAGGCTCGGCCAGAGCTAGGGGCGGTCCTGGCTGTTGTCTATCAGCTGTTTAGTTTTGTGTTCGTTTTATCCTGGATCAGAGGGGAGAATAAATCAGCAGCTGTAGACAGCTACCTCCCGCCTCTCCCCTGACTGATCACACCCACCCAGCTCCTGGACTCACCGCCTTCATTCAGTTAGCGGAGTGGCACAGAAGCCCATCACTTGTGCCGTAACCTCCCTCTTGTTTCACTGTGACCAGGCTGCCCCATCACAACAGTTCAAGGCTGCAGGGCATTCTGAGCCAATACGTGAACATCTGACTACAGAACCTCCAGCAACCAGACTTGATCATGTTTTCGGTTTAGAGTCGCTGTATGAAAGAAAGTTTGCCAAGCTGCTTACGGCCCAGCTCAACCTGATTTGTTGCAACAAAGATGCTACCAACCATTTCTGCAAGTAAAGGCAGCAAAGGACCTACCTTCTCAAGGTTTGAGTCAAGTTAGAAGGTATGGCAGAGATTACCTGCTCATGCTTAGAAGAAACCTTTTGCATATTTTTTTAAGCAGCTGTAATGTTCACACTCAGACAGAAACGATGTATTCCTGGTCCCTCTCTAACCATAGAAACATTGGAACAGGAGGAGGCCACTTAACCCCTTGAGTCTGTTCCGCATTCATTCGGTTCATGACTGATCTGTGACCTAACTCCTTATACACACCTCATATCCCTTAATACCTTTACCTAAAATCTATCAATCTCAGATTTAAATTAGCAATTGATCTGGGGTCAGTTGCTGGTTGCAGAAGAGAGTTCCAAACTTCTACCACCCTTTGTGTGTAGAATCATTTTCTAATTTCAGCCCTGAAACGTCTGAGACTAGAACCAAATCATCGCTTTACATCCTAAATTCCAGGGAATACAATCCTAGTTTGTGGGACCTTTCCTTGTAATTTAACCCTTGGAGCCTAGAGGCAAGATTTTCCTGCCCGGCCTACCTCCGGGATCACCTGGTCCCACCGAAAGTCAATGGAATTTTGGCTGGGCCGCCGGATCTCCCATGGTGGGTCCCACCACGACAGGTTCAGATCGTGCCGGCCTAGGTATCATTCTGGTAAACCTATGCTGCACTCCCTCCAAGGCCCATATATGTCCTTCCTAACGTGTGATGCCCGTAACTGCCCACACAGTGCCCAGAATACAGAATAGTTACACCACAGAAGGAGGCCATTCGGCCTGTCGTCTCTGTGCTGGCTCTCCAATTGAGCAACGCACTGAGTGCCATGCCCCAGGCTCCTCTTCCTTTCCCGATAACAGTCTAATTCCCTCCTGAATGCTTCAGTTGATCCTGCCTCCACCACACTCTCTGGCAGCGCATCCCAGATCTTAGCCACTTGCTGAGTGAAAAAGTTTTCCCTCACGTCTCCATTGCTTCTTTCACCAATTGACTTAAATCTGTGCCCTCTGGTTCTTGGTCCTTCCACTGATGGGAACTGTTTCTCCCTTTCTACTCTGTCCAGACCCCTTCTGATCTTGAACACCTCATCAAATCTCCTCTCCGCCGCTTCTCCAGGGAAAACAGCCCCAAATCCTCCAAGCTACCTACATAACAGAAGTTCCTCATCCCTGGAACCATTCATGTGAATCTTTTCTGCGCTCTCTCCAATGCCTTCACATCTTTCCTAAGGTGTGGTGTCCAGAACTGGAAACGATACTCCAGTTGAGGCTGAACCGGTACAAGTTTTACTTGGCCTCCTTGCTCTTGTGCTCTATGCCCCTATTAACTATTAACTACTCTTCAAACCTGTCCTGCCACCTTCAATGACTTATGCACATGTACACCCAGGTCCCTCTGCTTCTGCAACCCCTTCAGAAGGACCAGTTCAAAACTTTCAAACCCCAGTAAAAATCAGTAATACTAGCACCAGTAATACTGGAGTTCCATTCTAAGGTATACGTGACCAGTTCAGGCAAGTTTTAGTGATATCCTTCACAGGTCTAAATCTTAAACAGATTTTTAAAAACCTACCTTCCCAATGTTTTCTTTGAAGCAGGAATCAGGTGTCAAACATTGGCCGTTTAGACTACACCCACCATTAAAATAAAGCAATGATTTGCAGTTGTGAACATTGAGTCAGAGTGTCAGTGCACCACGGCAGACTCAGAGCTGTCTCAGAGCTCGCGATCCCCGAATCTCGTCTTGCGACCCCCCCCAGTTTGGGAAGCCCTGCACTAAACCATCAGGATGGACAGAAAGGCCTTAGTTTAGCATCTCAACCTAAAGAGAACACCCTACAACAATGCAGCAGTCTCAGAGTTACCGGCTGCAATTAATCTCGCCTCTGGCAGCAAGGTTAAAAAAAAAAAAGATGCCCTCATTAAAGATGGCTAAAGGCAACATCAGTCAAACCAGCACTGTTACACTTTGGGGGTTGACACGTACAAATCAGTGCAGTATGATCTGCAAGTGGAGAGCTGAGAACATGTAGTAGAGCTGATGACATTTTGCACCTATTTTTTAACCTTTGTAATAATTTCAAATTATTCTGAGACCCGCTCTTTTTTTACAAAGAGAAACAAAATATGGATGACCTTTACTGGCAAATAACAGATGGTTAGGGACTAACATTTACATAGGACGTTCCTTCGTGATTTGAAGACTACTCTTAAGCAATGCATGACTAGGTACATATCTGTGATATACCGTTGACCATCTGTTATTTTATATGTGAAATGAAAGCAGTTATCAATCAAATATAATTTTTCAAAGCTGGTTTCCTGGATGTAATCATGTTACGTATTTTGAGAATATCACAAGGCTGAACAGGTCCCACATGAATGATTACACTCGCACTGAACTCCATCTAACCTGCATCTGTTCAGTTCTCTGTCTCTGGGCAACAGGCGGGGTGTCGGTGGAAATGGAGAAAGTTTGCTGCAACAGCAAGTTTCTTTTCCACATATTACCATGATCTTCCTCATAAAAGTTTGCAAGACAAGTCCCCTTGCCTTGTCAGGAGAAACGGAGCTGATTATTTTCACGTACTCACTTAAATGCAGCATTAACTCAGCTCACATTGGGTTGCCTGTGGGCTAATGTTCTATAAAAACAACATCGTAAGGCCAATTGTCCTCCTGAATGTGTCTGGGATTAATTAGCACAGGCCACGTCATGAGGGCGGGAATGAACCTTGAGTGCCCAAACCTCCCCTGGGGCCCCAGTGCCATATGCTTGGCTACGCCCAGTGACGAACTGTTGGGTACGGGGCCAGGCACAAGGAGATGTCTGGGCATTGCCTGAGCTTTAAGGTCCCCAGTACCTCCATTTCAAGGGGCTTGCGCAGCTAAAGCCCTAATAGAGGTGCAGGGAGGACTTGTTTCCTGGAGGTAACAGAGCAGGATTTTTATCTGGACACCTTCTGATGAAGACGAGTAAGTTTCCAAATCAGTGCACTTGCACCAGGAGGAGTGATTTGACTCTTGTTAGATTTAAATGTTTGCTGTCCTGTGTGTGAGTCAGGTTTCTGTGCCACGGACCACCATTTATTGAACGGCCTCTTTACGGTGAAGTTAGATCCAAGATAACTGTGAGACTTTGAAACTGCGAGATGCTGCTGGGAAGTGAGTTGCATAATTTTGACCCAGCGAAATAGTTCCGAATGAGGATGGTGTGAGGCTTGGAGGAAAACTTGCAGGCAGTGGGGTTCCCGTACGTCTGCTGCCCTTGTCCTTCTAGGTGGTAGAGGTCGTGGGTTTGGAAGGTGCTGTGGAAGGAGCCTTGGTGAATTGTTACAGGGCATCCTGTGGATGTCACACCCTGCTGCCACTGTGCGTCAGTGGTGGAGGGAGTGAATGTTTAAGGTGCTGGATAAGGTGCTAATCAAGCGGGGCTGCTTTCACTTGGATGGCGTGGACATTCTTGAGTGTTGTTGGAGCCGCATTCGTCCAGGCAAGTGGAGAGAATTCGTTGCATTTCTAAAGCACCTTTCTCAAGCGCAGGATGCCTCAAAGTGCATAACAGAAAATTCAGTATTTTTGATGTGTAGCCATTGTTGTAGTGTAAGAAAAGTGGCAACCAGTTTGTGCACAGCAAGATCCCATTTATAGGGAGAGAATGTGCACTCTAAATAAATGAATAAAAAATCCATTTAGGGGTAACTCTCAAGTATTTAATACTTTACATTTAAAAGCTTCAATTTATATCGAAATTGAAAGCAAAGAAAGTTTGAAATGTCTCTTTACGTTTTATTTAAGGACCCAAAAATTTAAGAGTATTGCAGCTACTACATATCGATAGCTTCTGGCAGTGTGTTTGTCAGCAAATACAAGCGCCTGTCCCATCCTGGGGCAAAGCATTCTGATTGGATCAAATATTGCATTGATAGAGAAAGCAACAACTCACTGTCCATTTGAGCAGGCATATATTCCAAAAAGTTGTTCCCTTCACTAAACCACTAGGAATAACTGACACCTGCCACAAACACAATCGAGTTGCTTCAAAAACATTTTTAAACACTTTGCGCTGGAGGCTCAGGATCCTGTAAGGAGCAGGATCCTATATACCAGTTCTCCCACCTTGCAGCCCCAGCAAATTTGAGCCATGGGTCTTCAAGCTAACATCACCACCAGGTGCACCAGGTCCCATTCCCTTCACTGTGATAACTATGGTTTTATTTAGAGTGTAATATACCTTTAAGAGTAATGCTGGTTAAGGAAGATCACGTGATCTTTAGTAGCCAATAGGGGAGTAACACGGGCTACCTCAGTAGTTAGTTGCGTAGAGATAGATTTTGAGTTAGAAACATACATGTAGTTGCTTCTGAGTACCTTGTAAATAAACTTAAAGTTTCCACCTAAGAAGTGCCTGTGGATCAACTCTGTCAATAGTACCAACTCAGCCACCACTCACAACAAACTGGCGACGAGGATAAAATAAGTTTAACAGAAGAAATCAAGTGAAAAGAAATCGGCACTGTACCTCACCCAGTAATTGTAAGTAAAAGTTCTGTTTGAGTAGAAGAAATAGCTCCCTCTCAAAATGCTGCAATTCGGAAGAATTGATCCGTTCGATCCAGTCACGGACGATTGATCTCTTTACATTGAACGTCTCACGTTCTTTTTCCAAACGACCGAGGTTACTGGGGAAGAGAAGAGGTGAGCGATCCTCTTAAGTACATGTGGGAATAAAACCTATGGCTTGATTCAAAGTTTGACGGCACCCAGTGCCCCAGATACAAAGAATTTTGATAAATTGGTGGACCTCGTGAAGGCTCATCATCAACCAAAGCCCTCAGTCACGATGCAGAGGTTCAAGTTTAATTTGCAAATAGAGCCCCAGGTGTGACAATTACATGCTACGTGGCAAATTTGAATCAGTTAACGGAATTTTGTGAGTCTGGTACATCTCTAAACGACATGCTCAGAGAATGTTTAGTGTGTGGTGTGAATGAGAACACGGTTCAGTAAGATTATTGTCCGAAGTGAATTTGGATTTCAAGAAGGCGCTAGAGATAGCACTGGCCATGGAAAGCGTAGTGAGAGATTCAAAAGCAATACAGGGTGTACAAAATAGCGCCGTCCTCCACATAGGCCAGGAAATCCAAGGCAAAAAGGGCGGGAAAATGCAAGGCTCCGCCGAGAAGCAGGAAACACTTAGTCGTTTGTCTTTACAAGAAAATGATGAACACATCCCAGTTCCACAGGCACTTGTTTTATTGTTAAATTTCTTAGATTCCTCGCCAGTATGTGCTCGACAAATCAGAGACTGGACAAGTTGGGACCCAGTCCTATCTCAAGTACGAGAACAAGTGCCACATGGTTGGTCACTGGAGCCTGAATCTGGTTAAATGAAACTGTACTTCAACAGAAGGCATGAAATAACCAGTCAGGATGGCATCTTATTGTGGGGAGCATGAGTGATTTTTCCTCCAAAGGGAAGGGAGCCTTTATTAATTGACCTGCACAGTGCCCATCCAGGAATATCCCGAATGAAGACCGTATCACACAGCTACCTATGGTGGCCTGGGATGGATGGTGAAATAGAGAGTTTAATGAAGAATTGTGCTCAGTGCCAGCAACTTCAAAAGTAACCATCGACCGCTCCGTTACAACCTTGGGAATGGCCAGGAAGACCATGGGTGCAATTACATATTGACCATGTGGGACCTTTCCTGGGAACATTGTTTCTGCCCAATGTCGATGCCCACTCAAAATGGATGGACATATATGAGGTGAAGTCACCAACGTCTTCTGCTACAATTGAGAAACTAGACCACCTGATGTTTGGGCAACTGGGTAAAAGGAAGTTCCAGACAAAGCATCTGAAGTTGTAGAGCTGAGACGTTCCACACGCATAAGAAAATCTCCTGCGAGACTAAACTTGTAAATTACTTACCCTGTTGAGATATTTGTACTTGTACATATAAAATTAATATTCGAGTAAAGGGGGAGGGATGTGGTAATTATGGTTTTACCCATTAGGGGAGTAGCGCAGACCACCTCAGTAGTCAGTAGTCAGTACTTAGACATTAGATTTGTCTGCGGATCAACTCTATCAATAGTAACAACACAGCCACTACTCACAACACTCACTCTTCCCTCGATTCCAGGTCCCATTCCCCTCACTCCTTCCCTCGAGTCCAGGTCCCATTCCCCTCACTCCTTCCCTCGAGTCCAGGTCCCATTCCCCTCACTCCTTCCCTCGAGTCCAGGTCCCATTCCCCTCACTCCTTCCCTCGAGTCCAGGTCCCATTCCCCTCACTCCTTCCCTCGAGTCCAGGTCCCATTCCCCTAACTCCTTCCCTCAAGTCCAGGTCCCATTCTCCTCACTCCTTCCCTCGAGTCCAGCTCCCATTCCCCTGACTCTTTCACTCGAGTCCTGGTCCCATTCCCCTCACTCCTTCCCTTGAATCCAGGTCTCATTCTCCTCAATCCTTCCCTCGAGTGCCAGGTCCCATTCCCCTCACTCCTTCCCTCGAGGCCAGGTCCCAGTCCCCTCAATCCTTCCCTCGAGTGCCAGGTCCCATTCCCTCACTCGTTCCCTCCAGTCCAGGTCCCAATCCCCTCATTCCTTCCCTCGAGTGCCAGGTCCCATTCCCCTCACTCGTTCCCTCGATGGCCAGGTCCCATTCCCCTCACTCCTTCCCTCAAGTGCCAGGTCCCATTCCGCTCACTCCTTCCCTCGAGTGCCAGGTCCCATTCCCCTCAATCCTTCCCTCGAGACCAGGTCCTCGAGTGCCAGGTCCCATTCCCCACACTCCTTCCCTCGATGGCCAGGTCCCATTCCCCTCACTCCTTCCCTCAAGTGCCAAGTCCCATTCCGCTCACTCCTTCCCTCGAGTGCCAGGTCCCATTCCCCTCAATCCTTCCGTCGAGACCAGGTCCTCGAGTGCCAGGTCCCATTCCCCACACTCCTTCCCTCGAGTGCCAGATCCCATTCCCCTCACTCGTTGCCTCGAGTGACAGGTCCCATTCCTCTCACGCCTTCCCTCGAGTTCAGGTCCCATTCCCCTAACTCCGTCCCTCGAGTCCAGGTCCCATTCCCCTCACTCCTTGCCTCAAGTGCCAGATCCAGTTCCCTTCACTCCTTCCCTCGAGTGCCAGGTCCCATTCCCTTACGCCTTCCCTCGAGTCCAGCTCCCATTCCCTTCACTCTTCCCTCAAGTCCAGGTCCCATTCTCCTCACTCCTTCCCTCGAGTCCAGGTCCATTTCCCCTCAATCCTTCCCTCGAGTCCAGGTCCCATTCCCCTCAATCCTTCCCTTGAGTCCAGGTCCCATTCCCCTCACTCCTTCCCTCGAGTTCCAGGTTGCATTCCCATCACTCCTTCCCTCGAGTGCCAGGTCACATTCCCCTCACTCTTTCACTCGAGTCCTGGTCCCATTCCGCTCAATCCTTCCCTCAAGTCCAGGTCCCATTACCCTCACGACTTCCCTCGAGTCCAGCTCCCAATCCCCTCACTCGTTCCCTCGAGTCCAGGTCCCATTCCCCTCACTCATTCCCTCGAGTCCAGGTCCCATTCCCCTCACTCCTTCCCTCGATTCCTGTTCCCATTACCCTCATTCTTTCATTTGAGTCATGGTCCTCTTCACCTCACTCCGTCCCTCGAGTGCCAGGTCCCATTCCCCTCACTCTTTCCCTCGAGGCCAGGTACCATTCCCCTCACTCCTTTCCTCGAGTGCCAGGTCCCATTCCCCTCACTCTTTCCCTCGAGGCCAGGTCCCATTCCCCTCACTCCTTCCCTCGAGTGCAGGTCCCATTCCCCTCACTCTTTCCCTCGAGTGCAGGTCCCATTCCACTCACTCCTTCCCTCGAGTCCAGGTCCCATTCCCCTCACTCCTTCCCTCGAGTGCCAGGTCCCATTCCCTCACTCCTTCCCTCCAGTCCAGGTCCCATTCCCCTCATTCCTTCCCTCGAGTGCCAGGTCCCATTCCCCTCACTCTTTCCCTCGAGCCCAGGTCCCATTCCCCTCACTCTTTCCCTTGAGTCCAGGTCCCATTCCCCTCACTCCTTCCCTCGAGTTCAGGTCCCATTCCCCTCACTCCTTCCCTCGAGTCCAGGTCCCATTCCCCTCACTCCTTCCCTCGAGTGCCAGATCCCGTTCCCTTCACTCGTTCCCTCGAGTGCCAGCTCCCATTCCCCTCACTCTTTCCATCTAGACCAGGTCCCATTCCCCTCACTCATTCCCTTGAGTCCAGGTCCCATTCCCCTCACTCCTTCCCTCGAGTCCAGGTCACATTCCCCTCACTCCTTCCCTCGAGTGCCAGGTCCCATTCCCCTCACTCCTTCCCTCGAGTGCCAGATCCCGTTCCCTTCACTCCTTCCCTCGAGTGCCAGGTCCCATTCCCTCATTCATTCCCTCGAGTGCAGGTCCCATTCCCCTCACTCGTTCCCTCGAGTGCCAGGTCACATTCCCCTCAATCCTTCCCTCGAGTGCCAGGTCACATTCCCCTCACTCCTTCCCTCGAGTGCCAGATCCCGTTCCCTTCACTCCTTCCCTCGAGTGCCAGGTCCCATTCCCTCATTCATTCCCTCGAGTGCAGGTCCCATTCCCCTCACTCGTTCCCTCGAGTCCAGGTCCCATTCCCCTCACTCCTTCCCTCGAGTCCGGGTCACATTCCCCTCACTCCTTCCCTCGAATGCAAGGTCCCATTCTGCTCACTCCTTCCCTCGAGTGCCAGGTCCCATTCCCCTCACTCCTTCCCTCGAGTGCCAGGTCCCATTCCCCTCACTCCTTCCCTCGAGTTCCAGGTCCCATTCCTCTCACGCCTTCCCTCGAGTCCAGGTCCCATTCTCCTCACTACTTCCCTCGAGTGCCAGGTCCCATTGCCCTCATTCTTTCCTTCGAGTCCAGTTCCCATTCCCCTGCTCGTTCCCTCGAGTCCTGGTCCTCGAGGGCCAGGTCCCATTCCCCTCACTCCTTCCCTCGAGTGCCACGTCCCATTCCCCTCACTCGTTCCCTCGAGTGCCAGGTCCCATTCCCTCACACCATCCCTCGAGTCCAGGTCCCATTCCCTTCACTCTTCCCTCAAGTCCAGGTCCCATTCTCCTCACTCCTTCCCATGAGTCCACGTCCCATTCTCCTCAATCCTTCCCTCGAATCCAGGTCCCATTCCCCTCACTCCTTCCCTCGAATACAGCTCCCATTCCCCTCACTCCTTCCCTCGAGTCCAGGTCCCATTCCCCTCACACCTTCCCTCGAGTCCAGTCCATTACCCTCACTCTTTCATTTGAGTCCATGTCCCATTCTCCTCACTCCTTCCCTCGAGTGCCAAGTCCCATTCCCCTCACTCTTTCCCTCGAGGCCATGTTCCATTCCCCTGACTCCTTTCCTCGAGTGCCAGGTCCCAATCCCCTCACTCCTCCCCTCGAGTCGACGTCCCATTCCCCTCACTCCTTCCCTCGATTGCCAGGTACCATTCCCCTCAGTCCTTCCCTCGAGTCCAGGTCCCATTCCCCTCACTCCTTCCCTTGAGTCCAGGTCTCATTCTCCTCACTCCTTCCCTCGAGTGCCAGGTCCCATTCCTGTCACTCCTTCCCTCCAGTCCAGGTCCCAGTCCCCTCAATCCTTCCCTCGAGTGCCAGGTCCCATTCCCTCACTCCTTCCCTCCAGTCCAGGTCCCATTCTCCTCATTCCTTCCCTCGAGTGCCAGGTCCCATTCCCCTCACTCCTTCCCTCGATGGCCAGGTCCCATTCCCCTCACTCCTTCCCTCGAGTGCCAGGACCTATTCCGCTCACTCCTTCCCTCGAGTGCCAGGTCCCATTCCCCTCACTCTTCCCTTCGAGTCCAGGTCCCATTCCCCTCACTCCTTCCCTCGAGATCAGGTCCTCGAGTGCCGGGTCCCATTCCCCACACTCCTTCCCTCGAGTGCCAGGTCCCATTCCCCTCACTCGTTGCCTCGAGTGCCAGGTCCCATTCCTCTCACGCCTTCCCTCGAGTTCAGGTCCCATTCCCCTCACTCCTTCCCTCGAGTCCAGGTCCCATTCCCCTCACTCCTTCCCTCGAGTGCCAGATCCCGTTCCCTTCACTCGTTCCCTCGAGTGCCAGCTCCCATTCCCCTCACCCTTTCCCTCGAGCCCAGGTCCCATTCCCCTCACTCCTTCCCTTGAGTCCAAGTCCCATTCCCCTCACTCCTTCCCTCGAGTCCAGGTCACATTCCCCTCACTCATTCCCTCGAGTTCCAGGTCCCATTCCTCTCACGGCTTCCCTCGAGTCCAGGTCCCATTCTCCACACTACTTCCCTCGATGGCCAGGTCCCATTCCCCTCACTCCTTCCCTCGAGTGCCACGTCCCATTCCCCTCACTCGTTCCTTCGAGTGCCAGGTCCCATTCCCTCACACCTTCCCTCGAGTCCAGGTCCCATTCCCTTCACTCTTCCCTCAAGTCCAGGTCCCATTCTCCGCACTCCTTCCCTCGAGTGCCAGGTCCCATTCCCATCACTCCTTCCCTCGAGTGCCAGGTCACATTCACCTCACTCTTTCACTCGAGTCCTGGTCCCATTCCCCTCACTCCTTCACTCGATTGCCAGGTCACATTCCCCTCACTCTTTCCCTTGAGTCCAGGTCTCATTCTCCTCACTCCTTCCCTCGAGTGCCAGGTCCCATTCCCTCACTCCTTCCCTCCAGTCCAGGTCCCATTCCCCTCATTCCTTCCCTCGAGTGCCAGGTCCCATTCCCCTCACTCGTTCCCTCGATGGCCAGGTCCCATTCCCCTCACTCCTTCCCTCGAGTGCCAGGTCCTATTCCGCTCACTCCTTCCCTCGAGTGCCAGGTCCCATTCCCCTCACTCATCCCTTCGAGTCCAGGTCCCATTCCCCTCACTCCTTCCATCGAGACCAGGTCCTCGAGTGCCAGGTCCCATTCCCCACACTCCTTCCCTCGAGTGCCAGGTCCCATTCCCCTCACTCGTTGCCTCGAGTGCCAGGTCCCATTCCTCTCACGCCATCCCTCGAGTTCAGGTCCCATTCCCCTCACTCCATCCCTCGAGTCCAGGTCCCATTCCCCTCACAACTTCCCTCGAGTGCCAGATCCCGTTCCCTTCACTCGTTCCCTCGAGTGCCAGCTCCCATTCCCCTCACTCTTTCCCTCAAGCCCAGGTCCCATTCCCCTCACTCCTTCCCTTGAGTCCAGATCCCATTCCCCTCACTCCTTCCCTCGAGTCCAGGTCACATTCCCCTCACTCCTTCCCTCGAGTGCCAGGTCCCATTCCCCTCACTCCTTCCCTCGAGTGCCAGGTCACATTCCCCTCACTCCTTCCATCGAGTGCCAGATCCCGTTCCCCTCACTCCTTCCCTCGAGTGTCAGGTCCCATTTCCCTCACTCGTTCCCTCGAGTTCCAGGTCCCATTCCTCTCACGGCTTCCCTCGAGTCCAGGTCCCATTCTCCACACGACTTCCCTCGAGGGCAAGGTCCCATTCCCATCACTCCTTCCCTCGAGTGCCACGTCCCATTCCCCTCACTCGTTCCCTCGAGTGCCAGGTCCCATTCCCTCACACCTTCCCTCGAGTCCAGGTCCCATTCCCTTCACTCTTCCCTCAAGTCCAGGTCCCATTCTCCTCACTCCTTCCCTCGAGTACCAGGTCCCATTCCCCTCACTCCTTCCCTCGAGTTCCAGGTCCCATTCCCCTCACTCCTCCCCCGAGTCCACGTCCCAATCCCTTCACTCCTTCCCTCGAGTGCCAGGTCCCATTCCCCTCACTCCTTCCCTCGAGTCCAGATCCCATTCCCCTCACTCTTTCCCTCGAGTCCAGGTCCCATTCCCCTCACTCCTTCCCTTGAGTCCAGGTCTCATTCTCCTCACTCCTTCCCTCGAGTGCCAGGTCCCATTCCCTCACTGCTTCCCACCAGTCCAGGTCCCATTCCCCTCATTCCTACCCTCGAGTGCCAGGTCCCATTCCCCTCACTCGTTCCCTCGATGGCCAGGTCCCATCCCCCTCACTCCATCCCTCGAGTGCCAGGTCCCATTCCCCTCATTCATTCCCTCGAGTGCCAGGTCAATTTCCCCTCACTCCTTCCCTGTACTCCAGGTCCCATTTACCTCACTCCTTCCCTCGAGTCCAGCTCCCATTCCCCTCACTCCTTCCCTCGAGTACAGGTCCCATTCCCCTCACTCCTTCCCTCAAGTCCAGTGCATTACCCTCACTCTTTCATTTGAGTACAGGTCCCATTCTCCTCACTCCTTCCCTCGAGTGCCAGGTCCCATTCCCCTCACTCCTTCCCTTGAGTGCCAGGTCCCATTCCCCTCAATCTTTCCCTCGAGGCCAGGTTCCATTCCCCATCACTTCTTTCCTCGAGTGCCAGGTCCCATTCCCCTCACTCCTACCCTCGAGTCCACGTCCCAATCCCCTCACTCCTTCCCTCGATTGCCAGGTGCCATTCCCCTCACTCGTTCCCTCGAGTCCAGGTCCCATTCCCCTCACTCTTTCCCTTGAGTCCAGGTCCCATTCCGCTCACTCCTTCCCTCGAGTGCCAGGTCCCATTCCCCTCACTCTTTCCCTTGAGTCCAGGTCCCATTCCGCTCACTCCTTCCCTCGAGTGCCAGGTCCCATTCCCCTCACTCTTCCCTTCGAGTCCAGGTCCCATTCCCCTCACTCCTTCCCTCGACACCAGGTCCTCGAGTGCCAGGTCCAATTCCCCACACTCCTTCCCTCGAGTGCCAGGTCCCATTCCCCTCACTCGTTCCCTCAATTGCCAGGTCCCATTCCTCTCACGCCTTACCTCATGTCCAGGTCCCATTCCCTTCACTCTTCCCTCGAGTCCAGGTCCGATTCCCCTCACTCCTTCCCTCGAGTGGCAGATCCCGTTCCCTTCACTCCTCCCTCGAGTGCCAGGTCCCATTCCCCTCACTCTTTCCCTCGAGTCCAGGACCCATTCCCCTCACTCCTTCCCTTGAGTACAGGTCCCATTCCCCTCATTCATTCCCTCGAGTGCCAGGTCCCATTCCCTTCACTGCTACCCTCGAGTCCAGGTCCCATTCCCCTCACTCCTTCCCTCGAGTCCAGGTCACATTCCCCTCACTCCTTCCCTCGAGTGCCGGGTCCCGTTCTGCTCACTCCTTCCCTCGAGTGCCAGGTCCCATTCCCCTCACTCCTTCCCTTGAGTCCAGGTCCCATTATCCTCACTCCTTCGCTCGAATCCAGGTCCCATTCCCCTCACTCCTTCCCTCGAGTTCAGGTCCTCGAGTGCCAGGTCCCATTCCCCTCACTCCTTCCCTCGAGTTCCAGGTCCCTTTCCCCTCACTCCTTCCCTCGAGTGCCAGGTCCCATTCCTCGCACGCCTTCCCTCGAGTCCAGGTCCCATTCCCTTCACTCTTCCCTCAAGTCCAGGTCCCATTCTCCTCACTCCTTCCCTCGAGTCCAGGTCCCATTCCCCTCACTCCTTCCCTCGAGTCCAGGTCCCATTCCCCTCACTCCTTCCCTCGATTGCTAGTTCCCATTCCACTCACTCCTTCACTCGAGTGCCAGGGCCCATTCCCCTCATTCATTCCCTCGAGTGCCAGGTCAATTTCCCCTCACTCCTTCCCTGTACTCCAGGTCCCATTACCTCACTCCTTCCCTCGAGTCCAGCTCCCATTCCCCTCACTTCTTCCCTCGAGTACAGGTCCCATTCCCCTCACTCCTTCCCTCAAGTCCTGTCCATTACCCTCACTCATTCATTTGAGTACAGGTCCCATTCTCCTCACTCCTTCCCTCGAGTGCCAGGTCCCATTCCCCTCACTCCTTCCCTCGAGTGCCAGGTCCCATTCCCTCACTCTTTCCAGCGAGGCCAGGTTCCATTCCCCTCACTACTTTCCTCGAGTGCCAGGTCCCATTCCCCTCACTCCTCCCCTCGAGTCCACGTCCCATTCCCCTCACTCCTTCCCTCGATTGCCAGGTGCCATTCCCCTCACTAGTTCCCTCGAGTCCAGGTCCCATCCCCTCACTCTTTCCCTTGAGTCCAGGTCCCATTCCTCTCACTCCTTCCCTCGAGTCCAGGTCCCATTCCCCTCACTCCTTCCCTCGAGTTCCAGGTCTCATTCTCCTCACTCCTTCCCTCGAGTCCAGGTCCCAGTCCACTCACTCATCCCTCGAGTCCAGGTCCCATTCTCCTCACTCCTTCCCTCGAGTGCCAGGTCCCATTCCCCTCACTGCTTCCCTCGAGTGCCAGGTCCCATTCCCCTCACGCCTACCCTCGATTAAAGGTCCCATTCCCCTCAATCCTTCCCTCGAGTGCCAGGTCCCTTTCCTCTCACTCTTTCCTTCGAGTCCAGGTCCCATTCCCCTCACTCAATCCCTCGAGTCCAGGTCCCATTCCCTCCTTCATTCCCTCGAGTCCAGCTCCCATTCCCCTCACTCTTTACCTCGAGTCTAGGTCCCATTCCCCTCACTCTTTTCCTCTAGTGCCAGGCCCCCTTCTCCTCACTCCATCCCTCGAGTCCAGGTCCCATACGCCTCACTCCTTCCCTCGAGTTCAGGTCCCATTCTCCTCACGCCTTCCCTCGAGTCCAGGTCCCATTACCCTCATTCCTTCCCTCCAGTGACAGGTCCCATTCCCCTCACTCGTTCCCTCGAGTGCGAGGTCCCATTCCCTCGCGCCTTCCCTCGAGTCCAGGTCCCATTCCCTTCACTCTTCCCTCAAGTCCAGGTCCCATTCTCCTCACTCCTTGCCTCGAGTCCAGGTCACATTCCCCTCAATCATTCCCTCGAGTCC